>NW_022196915.1:75877574-75898361 GCF_008632895.1 Mastomys coucha
ACTGCACTAAGGTAGGACCAGCTAGGACTGGACAGGCCACAGAAGCAGTGGAGCAGTGGGGTCAGGGTCATTCCTATCTCCATCTGCACCCAGAAGCTGGGGCTTTTCCACTGACATCTCTGCATGGGTCCTGCTAGTGGAGAGCTGATCTTGCAGAAGTGCTGACAAAGGCTTACAGACCAGCAGAAAGAACATGCTCAAGCCAAAGACAGCAAGACCAACTAAAACCAGAGATAATGAGATGGTGAAAGGCAAGTACAAGGATCTTACCAAGAAGCCAAGGCTACATGAAGGCTACTGTACCACTCCTGGGCATACACTCAAAAGATGCCTCACCATACGACAAGAACACTTGCTCTACTATATTAATAGCAGCTTTATTTGTAATCGACAGAAGCTAGAAACAACCCAGATGCCCCTCAACCAAAGAATTAATTCAGAAAATTTGGTTCATTTATATAATGGAATGCTATTCAGCTATTAAAGATGAGAACATCATGAATTTTGAAGGCAAATGGATGGAACTAGAAAATATACTGAGTAAAGTAACCCAAATCCAAAAGGCCATTCATTATATATACTCACTAATAAGTGGATATTAGCCATCATCAGAACCAGTTTTCTCACCACAGCAAGTCCTGGATACCCCAACACACCTAAAAGCAAGATTCAGATTTAAAACCACATCTCATGATGCTAATAGAGGTCTTTAAGAAGGACATAAATGACTCCCTTAAAGAAATTCATGAGAGCATGGATAAACAGGTTGAACCCTTTAAAGAGGAAACATAAAAATTCCTTAAATAATTATAGGAAAACACAATCAAACACATGAAGAAATTGAACAAAACCATCCAGGATCTAAATATGGAAGTAGAAATAATGAAGAAATCATAAAGAGAGAAAACTCTGGAGATAGAAAACCTAGGAAAGAGATTAGGGGTCATAGATGCAAGCACCATCAACAGAATACAAAGATATAGAAGAGAGAATCTCAGATGCAGAAGATACCATAGAAAATATTGACACAACAGTCAAAGAAAATACAAAATGCAAAAAGCTCCTAACCCAAAACATTCAGGAAATCCAGGACACAATGAGAAGACCAAACCTAAGGATAATAGGAGGAGAAGATAGTGAAGAGTCCCAAATTAATGGGCTAGTAAATATCTTCAATAAAATTATAGGAGACAACTTCCCTAACTAAAAGAAAGAGATGCCCATGAATATACAAGAAGCTTACAGAACTCCAAATAGATTGGACAAGAAAAGATTTTCCTCCTGTCACATAATAGTCAAAACACCAAATGCACAAAACAAAGAAATAATATTAAAAACAGAAAGGGAAAGAGGTCAAGTAGCATATAAAGGAAGACCTATCAGAATTACACCAGACTTCTCAGAATTACACTAGACATCTTCTCAGAGACTATGAAAACCATAGGATCCTTGGCAGGTATCATGCAGACCCTAAGAGAACACAAATGCCAGCCAAGGCTACTATAGAGAACAAAACTCTCAATTACCATAGATGGAGAAATGAAGGTATTCCATGACAAAACCAAATTTACACAATATCTTCTACAAATCCAGTCCTTCAAAGGATAAAATAAGGAAAACTCCAAGACAAGGAGGGAAACAACTCCCTAGAAATAGCAAGAAATAATTTTCTTTTAACAAACTAAAAAGAAGATAGCCACATAAACATAATTCTACCTCTGACTATAAAAACAACAGAAAACAACAATAACTTTTCCTTAATATCTCTTAATATCAATTGATAGAATTCCTCAATAAAAAGACATAGATTAACAGACTGGATTCATAAACAGGACCCAACATTTTGCTGCATACAGGAAACCCACTTCAGGTTCAAAAACAGGCAAACATCAAAGTAAAAGGTTGGAAAACAATTCTTGTAAGCAAATGGTCCAAAGCAGCAAACTGAAGTAGCCATTCTAATATCAAATAAAATTGACTTTCAAGCTAAAGTTATCAAAAAAGATAAGGAGGGATACTTCATATACATCAAAGTTAAAATCTACCAAGATGAACTATCAAATCTGAATATCTATGCTCCAAATGCAAGGACACACAAATTCATAAAACAAACTTTGCTAGAGTTCAAAGCACACATTGCTCTTCACACAATAATAATGGGATACTTCAATACCCCACTCTTATCAATGGATAGATCATGGAAATAGAAATTAAACAGACAGACAGTGAAACTAACAGAAGTTATAAAGCAATGGATTTAGCAGATATCTATAGAATATTTTGTAGTAAAACAAAAGAATATACCTTCTTCTCAGCACTTTATGGCACCTTCTCCAAAACTGACCACAACATATACAAGAAGATTGAAATAATTCCATGCATCCTATCAGATCACCACTGACCAAGGCTGGTCCTCCATAACAACATAAACAATAGAAAACTGACATATATGTGGAAGGTGAACAACACTCTACTCAATGATAACTTGGTCAAGGAAGAAATAAAGAAATAAATTAAAGACTTTTTAGAATTTAATGAAAATGAAGCCACAACATAAACAAACTTATGGGCACAATGAATGCAGTGCTAAGAGAAAAACTCATAGCTCCAAGTGCCTCCTAAAAGAAACTGGAGAGAGCACACACTAGCAGCTTGAAAGCACAACTGACAACTCTAGAACAAAAAGAAGTAAATAGAGCCAAGAGGAATAGATGGCAGGAAATAATCAAACTCAGGCTGAAATCAACCAAGTAGAAACAAAAAGAAATATACAAGGAATCAACCAAACTAGTAGCTGGTTCTTTGAGAAAATCAACAAGATACATAAACCCTTAGCCAAACTGACCAGAGAGCATAGAGAAAGTATCTAAATCAACAAAATCAGAAATAAAAAGGGAGACATAACAACAGAAACTGAGGAAATCTAAAAAATCATAAGATCCTACTACAAAAGCTCATCAAAGCTGAAAAATCTCAAAGAAATGGACAATTTTCTAGACATATACCAAGTATTAAAGTTAAATCATGATCAGATAAATGAACAGCCCCCCAAACCCTAAAGAAATAGAAGCAGTCATTAATAGTCTCCCAACCAAAAAAGCCCAGGACCAGATGGGTTTAGTGGAGAGTTCTACCAGACCTTCAAAGAAGATCAATACCACTACTCTTCAAATTATTCCATAAAATAGTAACAGAAGGAACACTATATATGAAGTCACAATTACTTTAATACCTAAACTACACAAATACCCAACAAAGAAAGAGAACTTCAGACCAATTTTCCTTATGAATATTAATGTGAAAATATTCAATAAAATTTTCACAAACCAAATGCAAGAACTCATCAAAACAATCATCCATCATGATCAAGTAAGCTTCTTCTCAAGGATGCAGGGAGGGTTCAATATATGGAAATCAATCAATGTAATTCACTATATAAACAAACTCAAAGAAAAAATTATGATCATCTAATTAAATGCTGAGAAACCATTTAAAAAATCCAATACCCCTTCATGATAAAAGTCTTAGAAAGATCAGGAATTGAGGGCCTATACCTAAACATAGTAAAAGCAATATACAGCAGACCAGTAGCTAACATCAAAGTAAATACAGAGAAACTGGAAACAATTACAGTTCAATCAGGGACTAACAAGGCTGTCCACTCTCTACCTACCTGTTCATTATAGTACTTAAAGTCCTAGTCAAAGCAATTAGACAACAAAAGGAGATAAAGGGAGTACAAATTAGAAAGAAAGAAGTCAAATTATCACTATTTACAGATGATATGATAGTATACTTAAGTGACCTCAAAAATTCCACCACAGAACTTCTAAATCTGATAAACAACTTCAGCAAAGTGGCTAGATAAAAAATTAACTCAAACAAGTCAATGGCCTTCCTCTACTCAAAGAATAAACAGGCTGAGAAAGAAATTAGGGAAACCACACATTTCACAATAGTCACAAATAATATAAAATATCTTCGTGTGACTCTAACTAAGCAAGTGAAAGATCTGTATGACAAGAACTTCAAGGCTCTGAAGAAATAAATCAAAGATCTCAGAAGATAGAAAGATCTCCCATGCTCATGGATTAGTAGGATTTATATAGTATAAATTTCTATCTTGGTAAAAGCAATCTACAGATTCAATGCAATCCTTATTAAAATTCCAAAAGAATTCTTCATAGAGTTAGAAAGAGCAATTTGAAAATTCATCTGTGTAGCCTGCGCAGTCGTCTCGCTGGGAAGAAGACACGCGGACACTAGGTTCCTTCTGCAGCAACGTTTATTTGTCTCCATCCATAGCGAAAAAGGGGTCAAGCCCAAAATCCGCACTGCTTATATACACCACAGTGCGGCATATCTGCCCACAGCGTGCCGTGTCTGCTCATGATTGGCTGTTCGCTCATTACCCTACGTAACGCCTGGGATGGGCCGTGACATGGCGTCCTTTTCAATCCATGCACATGCGCAAACAGTTGTCCACTAGGAGTTAACAGAGGAAGTAGGTGCCATCCTGCCATGGCGAATGCCTCTCAAGATTCACGGCTCCCCACACATCTGGAATAACAAAAAACCCATGATAGTGAAAACTATTCTCAATAATAAAAAAAACAAACATCTGGGGGAAATCACCATCCCTGACCTCAGGTTGTACAGCAGAGCAATCATAATAAAAACTGCACGGCAATGGTACAGTGACAGGAAGTTAGATCAGTTGAATAGAATTGAAGACCCAGAAATGAAATCACACACCCATGATCACTTGATCTTTTACAAAGTAACTAAAAGGATTCAGTGGAACAAAGACAACATTTTCAACAAATGGTGTTGGTTCAACTGGTGGTTAGCTTGTAGAAGAATGCAAATTTATCCATTCTTATCACCTGTACAAGCTACAGGCCAAGTGGACCAAGGACCTCCACATAAAACCAGATAAACTGAAACTAATTGAAAATAATGTGGAGAAGAACCTTGAACACATGGGCACAGGGGAAAATTTCCTTAACAGAACACCAATAGCTTGTGCTCTAAGATCAAGAATTGACAAATGAGACCTCATAAAACTGTAAAGCTTAGTAAGGCTAATGATACTCTCAATAGGACAAAATGACTACCATCAGATTAGGAAAATATCTTCATCAACCCCACATCTGGTAGAGAGCTAATATACAATAATTACAAAGAACTCAAGAAGTTAGACTAGAGAATCAAATAGCCTTATTAAAAATGGGATACAGAGCTAAACAAAGAATTTTCAGCTGACAAGTACTGAATAACTGAGAAGCACTCAAAGAAATGTATAACATCCTTAGTCATCAGGGAAATGCAAATAAAAAAAAATACCTGAGATTCCACATCATACCAATCAACATGGCTATGATAAAAGCTCAGGAGAGAGCAGATGTTGGCGAGGTTGTGGAGAAAGAGAAATACTCCTTTATTGATGGTGGGATTGCAAGCTCGTACAACCACTTTGGAAATCAGTTTGGCAGTTTCTCAGAAAATTGGACATAGTACTACCTGAGGACCCAGCTATACCATTCCAGGTTATATACCAGGAAGATGCTCCAACAAGTAATAAGGTAACATGCTCCACTATTTTCATAGCAGCCTTAATTATGAAGCTGGGAAGAACCCAGATGTCCTTCGATAGAGGAATGGATACAGAAAATGTGGTACACTTACACAATGGAGTTCTTCTCAGATATTAAATCCAATGAATTCATGAAGTTCTTAGGCAATTGGATGTAACTAGAAAATATCATTCTGAGTGAGGTAACCCAACCATAAAACAATATACATAGTATGCAATCACTGATAAGTAGATATTAGCCCCGAAGTTCGGAATACCCAAGATACAATTCACTGACCACATGAAGCTCAAGAAGAAGCATACATGGTTCCTGCCACATATGTAGCAGAGGATGGCCTTGTGGGACATCAAAGAGAGGGGAGGCCCTTAGTGAAGGCTCAATATAGGGTTATTTCAGGATAGGGGAGTGGGATTGGGTGGGTTAGTGAACAGGGGGAAGAGGGATGGAATATGGGGGTTTTCAGAGGGGAAATGGGGGAAGGGGATAAATTTTGAAATGTAAACATAGAAAATATCTAATAAAAAAGATGAGAATTGCTGTTGCCATATCAGTGAAGAATTGTGTTAGAATTTTGATGGGTAGTACATTGCATCTATAGATTGATTTTGTTAAAACAGCCATTTTCACTATGTTAATTCTATTAATCCATGAGCCTGGGTGATCTTTCCATCTTTTGTGGTCTTTTCAATTTCATTTTCTTAAGCACAAACTTTGACTCTGATATGAGCAGGAAACTGTAGATCACTATAGAAGAGATACATAATGAAAGAAATGTTCCTTATGAAATAATGAGACCACAGTGGCTCCAGTAATTCAGAAAGAAAGAACTCATATAAGGGTGTTAAAGAGACCGCTTAATATCTACCTGTAGTGGTATTATTAATATCCAGCTTAATAATATATAAACAGCAATGGAGAAAATAAAAAGTGTTAATTATACAAATAAACAGAAAGTCTTGTGAGTCTATTGAGTGTAAACACCTTTTACTGTCCCTGAGGTGATAATACCTGTATTGGTTATTACCATAGAGTGCATGACATCAGGCAGGTAAACATGGTTTTGGAACAGTAGCTCAGAGAACACATTTTAGGGCATAGAAGACCACAGGGCTGAAAAGAGTGAGGGCTAAAATGTAGTAGCATGTTACTGCCCCAAGTGAAGTAACTCCTTCAACAAAGCTATGCCTACTAATTCTTTCCCTAACATTTTTACCATGGAGAGACCCATGGCTTCAGCTGCATATGTAGCATAGGATGGCCTTGTTGGTCATCAATGGAGCAAGTGACCCTTGGTCTTGTGAAGGCCCTATGCCCCAGTGAAGGGGAATGCTAGGGCCAGGAAGAGGGAGTGTGTGGGTTGGTGAGCAGGGGGAAGGGAGATGGGATAAGGGGTTTTCAGAGAGGAAACCAGGAAAGGGGATAAAATTTGCAATGTAAATAAAGAATTATCTAATAAAAAAAAAAAAAAAGAAAGACATTCTCTGGAGTGCTCATCTCTTATAGACCACAAGCCCAGTCCTTTTTTTTTTTTTTTTTCTTTTATTAACATGTCAATCTAGTCATTTACTTCAGGTTCGCTTCTGTTTATCAGATGAATCAACAACCACTGACCCATGTCCCTTGATTCTTAAGAAACAGCAAGCACATTTTTTGTTTAATATTGCAAAAGAATTCAGAGATCTACCTGCATCTATTAAGCACAGATGAGAAGCTTAATATTTAATACCTTGTACTAAAATTACCATTTCTACCACAAGTAAGGCCTAACTTGGCTCTAACCCAGACCAACTCTGAACTCAGGAATCTGTCTGCCTTCATGAGTATAACCAAAAATACTTAGCTTAGGGTGTGATCTCCTGTGATCACTTCTCCCTAAATCGTATTTCCTTTGTTAGTATCTATCTGACAAGTTGGCTCAAAGTGCAGCTTCTTTTATTTCTTAAGATTTGTGAAGTTTAAGATTTGTGAAGTTTCTCATATAATTCATCTTGCATCCTTATTTTTAAAGAAATTATATGTATTTTTAAATGATATTTTCTGAGTTCTTTTCCACAGTCTTAAGGGATGTCCTGAAGTTTCCAACATTTACCATTCTGCTAAGACATTAGCCACACCTTTGCATTGCATACTCTCACTCTGTCTCTGATTATGCTATAATCATTAAGGTTAACAGGGAGGACATTTCTTAAAGAATGAAGTCAAATATATACATTATTATGCAAACAACCCTAATGCTCATGACAGCCATAGATTCTAGTGGAAGCCAATGCCTGATGTCTGTGTACCAGGGTCAAAACATATCATTCTGTCCCTACTAAGGCACTCCCATAGTTATTTCTTTCTATTTTAGTTAATTGTTTTTATACTTTAAGTATAGAAGAGTGGGGAAAGGAAATAGTAAGAGAAAAAAAGTTTTCTACTACAGTCAGCTCAATTTTTCTGGGAAGTACAATTTGTTAGGTTACTATAGAATGTCATGAAAAATAGAAGCTTAGATTTGATATCTAAACATGTTTTCCTAGGATGGGGAGATTCAGAATAATACTAATTTCCAAGACTAGCTCACTCAAAGCCTAAGCTCCTCTTTTTAAAATCTAAACACTTATATTTTGGGTTGTGAGCCTACCCTTTGTAAATAAAGAAAACATCTAATAAAAACATAGAATAGAATCTAAACACTTATTATAATACTAAATCCATGAAATAAGTCATTTCTATAGCACTCCAAATTATATAAAGAATGTTCTGTTTCTACATTTTATAAGCTTCACAATATTTCTCACATCAGATTTTAATGTTTAAAGTAGATAATTTCAATACTACAATAGAATTTTAGTCTTCAGAAGTATAAATCATACACTTTTGTTGTTTTGTTGAGTTTTAATGAGTTAAGATTCAGAGTAATTTTCCTAATATCAGAAAGTTATCCAAAACTCATTGCAGAAATCTGCCTCATTTACTGTCATTGAGATTCATAATTCTGAACTACTATATAGGTAATTTGAAGAAAGTAAGTTTAAATAGACATTTTTATTAGACCTTTCTTATATGTGTTAGCATCACATTGTTAATATACTTTATACACACTTCTTTAATATATAAATTTTCGTTTTAGAATCTAAGTACTTGCACAAAGTTGATGATTTGGTGAAATTATTACATATTTAATTGAAAATTGAGTATCTTTTCACACAATATTTCTAAACTAGTTTTCCTTCTCTTTACTCTTTCTGGCTCCATAACATCTCCTTTCTCTTCAAATTCTACTACTCTTCCTTTTCCCCTTCAGAAAAGAGCTTCCTCCAAAAGACCACAACAAAATACAACAACAACAAAAAGATATAGTGAAACAAGGTGAAAGTCCTCATTTTGAGGCTGGATAAATCAACCCAATAAGATTAAAAGAGTCCCAAGAGCAGACCAAAGAGTCAAAGTCACATCTCCTTCCACTGCCAACAGTTGCACAAAAGTACCAAAATAGCATCCATACCATGTATACAAAGGACCAAGTTCACATCAAAGGAGACCTCATGTTGACTGCTAGTCTTTATAAGCTCATAAGAGCCATGCTCATTGGATTCCATGGGCCACGTTCTCTTGCATTCCTGCATTCCCTATTACTTCTAAAATCTCTCCTCCTCCTCCTCTTTAGCAAGGTTTCCAAATCTCTAAGGAGAAGGAACTAAAGGAGAACTTCAATTTAGATACTTACATAACATTTGATAAGAGAAGTAACTTTGATTAACTTGTGGTTTTCCATTCTGTTTTGTAACCTTTGTGAAGAAACCAGTGTTTCTTAAGAATGACTTCATGAAATTCACAGGTAAATGGATAGAACTATAAAATATCCTGAGTGAGGTAACCATGTCACAAAAGAACACACATGGTATGTAATCACTGATAAGTAGATATTATTCCAAAAGCTCTGAATACCCAAGTTACAGTTCACAGACCATATGAAGTTCAAGAAGAAGAAAAAACAAGGTGTGGATGCTTCAGTCCTTCTTATAACAAAATACTCACAGGAGGTAGAGAATGGGGGGAATTGGGAGGAAAAGAGAACCAGGAGGAAAAAAAAGAGGACAGGATAAGGAGGAAGGAGACAGGGTTGATATATAAAGGGTCAGGAAATTGAACAGATATGTGGAGCACTGATGGATGGGGAACTGGAGGTAGCCACCAGCAAGCCCAAGATGTCAGGAAAACAAGAGGCTCCCATGACCCAGCAGAGATAAGATTAAATGAAATGCACAAAAAATAAGGAGAGGGACAGGGTCATTTTGTCTCCATCTGCACCCAGGAGGTGGAGCTGTTCCACAACACTCTGTACACAGGCCTTTCCAGGAAAGAGCTAGTCTCCCAGGAGTGCTGACACAGGCTTACAGAACTACAGGAGGAACAAACTCCAACCAGAGACAGCAAGAACATCTATCACCAGATTACCAGATGGTGAAAGGCAAATGCAAGAATCTTACCAATGCAGAAACCAAGAATACTTGGCAATATCAGAACCCAGTACTCACACCACAACAAGTTCTGGATACACCAACACACCGGAAAAGCAAGATTCAGATTTGAAATCATATCTCATGATGCTGATATAGGATTTTAAGAAGGACATAAATAACTCCGTTAAAGAAATAGAGGAGAACACAGGTAAACAGGTAGAAGCCCTTAAAGAGGAAACACAAAAAGTGCTTAAAGATTTATAGGAAAATACAATGAAAGAGGTAAAGAAATTGAATAAAACCAAAACCATACAGGATCTAAAAATGGAAGTAGAAACAATGAAGAAATCACAGAGGGAGACAACTCTGGAGATAGAAACCTAGGAAAGAAGACAGGACACATAGATGCAAGCATCACCAAAAGAATAGAAGAGATAGAAAAGAGAATCTCAGGGGCAGGAGATACCATAGAGGGCATTGACACAACATTCAAAGAACATGCAAAATGCAAAATATACTAACCCAAAACATCCAAGAAATCCAGGATACAATAAGAAGACCAGATCTAAGGATAATAGGAATAGAAGAGAATGAAGATTCCCAAATTAAAGGGCTAATAAATATATTCAGTACAATTATAGAAGAAAACTTCCCTAACCTAAAGAAAGAGATGCCCATGAACATAGAAGAAGCCTAAAGAACTCCAAATAGTTTGCACCTGAAGAGAAATTCCTCCCATCACATAATAAGCAAAATATTAAATTCACAAAACAAAGAAAGAACATTAAAAAAAAAAAAACAGTAAGGGAGAAAGATCAAGTAACATATAAAGGCAGACCTATCAGAATTATACCTGATTTCTCACCAGAGACTATGAAAGCCAGAAGATCCTGGGCAGATGTTATGAAGACCCTAAGAGAACACAAATACCAGCCCAGGCTACTATACCCAACAAAACTCTCAATTAACATAGGTGGAGAAACCAAGGTATTCCATGACAAAACCAAATTTACACAATATCTTTCCACAAATCCAGCCCTTCAAAAGATAGTAAATGGAAATGGAAAACTCCAACACAAGGAGGGAAACTATTCTCTAGAAAAAGCAAGAAAGTAATATTTCAACAAAACTAAAAGAAGATAGCTACATGAACAGAAATCCAACTCTAACAACAAAACTAACAGGAAGCTACAATTACTTTTCCTTAATATCTGTTAATATCAATGGTCTCAATTTTCTAATAAAAAGATATAGACTAACAGACTGGATAAGTAAACATGACCCAACATTTTGCTTCTACAGGTCAGTGACAAAGGCAGATACTACCTCAGAATAAAAAGCTGGAAAAAATTTTCCAAGCAAATGGTCCCATGAAACAAGCTGGAGTAGCCATTTTAATATTGAATAAAATGGATGTTCAACCTAAAGTTATCAAAAAAGATAAGGAGGGACACTTCATACATCATGGAAAAAAAAAACAGTATTAGATGGATTTAGTGCAGAGTTCTATCAGACCTTCAAAGAAATCTAATACCAATACTCCTCAAACTATTCCACAAAACAGAAACAGATGGAACTCTACCAAATACATTCTATGAAGGCATAATTACTCTGATACCTAAACCACAAAAAGTCCCAATAAAGAAAGAGAACTTCAGACCAATTTCATTTATGAATATAGATGCAAAAATACTCAATAAAATTCTCACAAACCAAATGCAAGAACACATCAAAATGATCATCCATCATACTCAAGTAGGCTTCATCCCAGGTATGCAGAAATAGTTCAATATGCAGATATCCATCAATGTAACTCACTATATAAACAAACTCAAAGGAAAAAAACCCATATGAGTGCCACGCCCACTCATCTACTCCAGTAATATCTGCAGTATCAGGGTTAAAAGCCTGATCATGGACAAGAGTTTATGATTCAAATGGAGTCATTGGCATCTCCTAACTCAGACATGTTCCAGATTAGTCTTTCCAATTGTCAACACGTCTTCTTATTCAGGCATAAAGGTACCCCAAGAAATGATTTGTAAATGGCTAAAAAAGGGCCTTGTTTCCTGGCCAGTACAATGTTCTAATATATCCTAATTTATTACTAAGCTGTCATTAACTTGGAATTTCTCACAAGGAAGCTGCCTTATCAGATAGGATGTCCTCAGAGTTAGCAACAGAGGTCAGGCACATAGTTCGAATTCTCAGGTCAGTCCCACAGAATACATGACTGTTTTACATACCAGAGAGTAATCGAAGAGCTCCCCTTACTTAAGGGTATTTTCAGGAACTGCTAGATTGGAACTACCTGGTGCTTGCCTCCAGCAGAGTTAAACAAAGAATTCTCAACTGAGGAATACTGAATGGTTGATAAGCACCTAAAGAAATGTTCAACATCCTTAGTTATCAGGGAAATACAAATCAAAACAACCCTGAGATTCTACATCATACCAATGAAAATGGCTATGATCAAAAACTCAGGAGAGAGCAGATGCTGGTGAGGTTGTGGAGAAGGAGGAACACTCCTCCATTGCTGGTGGAATTGGAAGCTGGTACAACCACTCTGGAAATCAGATTGGCATTTCCTCTAAATTTGGACATAGTACTACGTGAGGACCCAGCTATACCATTCCTGGGCATATACCCAGAAGATGTTCCAACATGTAATAAGGACACATGTTCCACCATGTTCATAGCAGCCTTATTTATAATAGCCAGAAACTGGAAACAACCCAGATGTCCCTCAACAGAGGAATGGATACAGATAATGTGGTACGTTTACACAATGGAATACTACTCAGCTATCAAAAACAATGAATTATGAAATTCTTAGCCAAATGTTTGAATCTGTGGGATATCATCCTGAGTGAAGTAACCAAATCACAAAATGACACAAGTGGTATGCACTCACTATTAGCCCAATGTACAATCCACAAATTACATGAAACTCAAGAAGAAGGAAGACTAATGTGTGGATACTTTGATTCTTAGAAGTGGAAACAAAATACCTATGGAAGGAGTTACAGAGACAAATTGTGGAGCAGTAACTGAAGCAATGACAATCCAAAGACTGCCTTACCTGGCAATCCATCCCATTGTGGATGCCAATAAGTACTTGCTGGCAGGAGCATGATATACTTGTCTCCTGAGAGGCTCTACAAGTGTCTGACAAATACAGAAGAGGATGCTCACAGCCATCCATTGAACTGAGCACAGGGTCCCCAATGAAGTATCTGGAGAAAAGACCCAAGGCTCTGAAGGGCTTTGAAGCCCCAAAGGAGGAGCAACAATATGAACTAACCAGTACCCCCAGAGTTCCCAGGAACTAAACCACCAACCAAAGAGTACACATGGTGGGACTCATGGCCACAGCTTTATATTTAACAGTAGATGGCCTAGTTGTACATCAATGGGTGGAGAGTCTCTTGTTCCTGTGAAGACTCTGTGCCCCAGTGTAAGGGCATGCTAGAGCCAGGACGTGGAAGAAGGTGAGTTGGTGAGCAGATGGGGCGGGGAGGGAATAGGGGATTTTTCAGAGGGGAAACAAGGAAAGGGGAGAACATTAGAAATGTAAATAAAGAAAATATCTAATAGAAAAAGTATTATAATTAGCAAAAACTAAGAATAGTAGACACAAAGCTGTTTTGTAAAGTGTAATGCCTTTCAATTATAGTTCCCAACCAAAGTAGGATAACTTAAGAAGGAAGCAGTATTGTTGTTCTCTTAATTTTATTCTCTTAAAAAGTTTGTGTATAGTGTTTCTTTCAGCAGATTACCTGTTAATAGAAAGTATGTTTAAACCTTAGATTTTTTTTGTTCTTCACTTTGAAATTCATTGATTTCAATATTGACAAATTGGCCACAAAATAACAATGGTATTCGAGCAAAGCCTACAGTTGTCCACCACATTGAATGGTATGCTAAACATGCTTATTTTCATTCATTTGTGTTCTCCCATATTCCTTCCCTTTCCATCATATTACATCTTCATTTTTTTCAACCCTCTTTTTTCTAGAATAGAAACTCACAAATCTTATAAGAGATCTCTGTAATCCTAATTGTATGGCAAGACACCTATGAACTCTTACAAAAATTAGGGAAGTTCTTATTAACTTATATAAATCTATGAAAATCTTATAAAATTTCACAGAATAACTCATCATCATCAATAACAAAAACAACAACATAAAAAACATTGGATTTTTAACTATATAAACTATATTATAGCACACTATGGTATAACTCTCAGGGAAATCAGCAAAACTATAACATGGCTAATGCACTTGATTTTCTTTATCATGATCTTAAATAATAACATTTATACTTTGTATTTCTTCAGTCCATTATCCTAAAATAAACAGTAAATTAACTTCTAACCATGTAAAATTGTATAATAAATTAGATATAATTTTCCCTTAGTAATGTTCTTGTCTTTCAATCTCAGAAGGATTAAAAGCTGATAATATCTATGTAAAATGTTAGAAACAGAACCTATGGAAGTGTACAACTTTTATGGTTTTTAAGTGTAAACAGGAGTTTAGCAAACAACATAGTCAGAAATCACAGGATATAACAAAGAATCTAATACATATTCAGAAACAATTTGTGAAATTTTTTTGCCATTTAAATCATTTATTTTTATTCAATCAACAATATATGTTGGCATTTAGATCAAAAAATATGGCTGTATTCCTACCACATATATTTCCAATATATAAGCATATCAACTCTGTTATAAATATGTTTTGCCTAAGTATTTAGATGGTAACCCTAAATTAATTACTGAGATTAATTGGAAATTTTGGGTCCAGATAGGCAAATAAAAAGACTAATGTGAACTAAGAGGAAAATAAGTGTTTATATGATTAGAGTATTCATGGTTGATGTATTAGGATGAAACTTCTCTCTGCTGTCTTTATTTTCCTAGGTTGACTGAATCACTACAACTAGATACTTTTAAAATAATTTATGTATTACATTATAACTATTTTCTTCTAATAACATGCAAAATTAAACATAATAGGAAAATCAAGACTTGTTTATTTTTAAACCAGGAATGGCATTTTACTGTTAATATTATACTAACTTTTAATAATGAATTTGATTTCACCAAATTGATGAGGAAATTGCTGATTATGTGAGGTTTCCATATTTAGTAAAAATGAATATTAATATTGTAAAATGATGAATTGCTAATATGGGACATTGAGCATGCAATCAACTATAAAATATCCTTCCTATAAAAGACAAGAATTTATAGCGATAATTTCTGAACTCTATTTAATTTCTAATACCCTACTGCAAAGGCAGGAGAAATTAAATAGCACTTCACAGTGGGCAATAATTATTTTTTCTTTATTTCATTATTTTGGGAAAATATTTGAACTCTGTGATCATTATCAACATTTTATTTTAATATATATTTTAAAAAAGTAAGGGAGAAGAAAGTTCAATTCACCTTACACTTTTGAGAAAATATCTATTAACACATATAATTTAATTAAGTTAATTTTTAAGAATCATTTCTGTTTTTTAATAATCAGGATTCATGCTAATTTTAGCTGCATTCTGACACAATGTATTGATGTTTTCTAGTTTTTGACAAGGAACAGAGTATCAATGTTCAATCAAATTCTGTTTGTATTAGAAACATGATTATAATAAGCAAAGGCTTCTTAAGATTGATGCCAAGCAACTGTTATAGATAGAACCAACTAATTATGTATGTTCTATGCAACTCTTAACATGTTGTTGAATAGCAAATTATTCCAAACAAGGGCAGTAGCTCAAAATAGAATTTAAAATTCTGGTGTTATAATCCCGTACTGATATAAAATGAGCAATAGGTCAGACCTGACAAATCACTGTGCCTCTCCTGTATTATGTCCCATTACTGTCTGGCTTGTAGGAAAGCAGGTCATCCTAGAGTTGGACTAGACCACCATGGGCTTGGGTTTGTGAATGCTGGAGAAAATAGTGAAGAGGATAGAGATAGCAAAGTCCGGAGTGCTGATTTAGAATACAAAATAGCATTTTCATATTGCTATCCTATCTTTGAAAACAGAACCAAAATAGCAGTGTCTGACAGTGTCAGTTAAAGACCTTAGGTAGAGAAGGGTGCTAATCAAATTATTTAGGCTAAAATATCAAGGAAACACATAACAATGCTTATCAAAGGATACTTCAATCTCTAACTTCAGCCTCCACAGATTGCTCATTAAATTAAATGTGGCCAGTGTGGGTGTGGGAGACAACATGGTGTATAAGGTCTTTAAGAGATAACTTTATCTTTGTCTATAGTCAAGCCTTAAATGCCATCTACGCTTTACCTTTGTTTAAGCAAGTATATAGATCCAGTGTTTTGTTTCCATCAAATAGTATCTGCTTTACTGTAAGTACATCATCAGTATAATTCTGAGAAGATGACATGTATTACTTGTTTAAATAAAAGAGAAGCTATCATACAGATTATTCATCATTGCCCATAAATGATAGTTCAAATATTCCTTATACTATGAGTAATCCACTCATAATTTTCTCTTGATAGTTAATAACTTCCATTTATGACACCAATTACTATCATCTCTGCTTGGAACCTAACTCTAGTTTTCATAAAGCCAACTCAGTAATACTTTTCTTCTTTCTAAATTATATCCTGCTTTCTATCAAGTTTCTTCTTTAAAAATGTTTCAAATTTATCCCCTAAAATTATAATTAAAATCAATTTCTGCCAATCAAGCTGACTTGTCAAAAGATTTTCTCTTCTTCAATTTGCTAGCTTTTCCAATTTCATAATAATTCACTTATCTGATTATATCCCATTCTGTATTACATTACATGGTTACTGATGCTAACATGAAACTAAACTTTTCTTAAGAAGCTTACACAAGTACAAACCACAAACAACAAGAAACTCAAGAAGGAAGACCAAAGTGTGGATACTTTGATCCTTCTTAAAAAGGGGAACAAAATACCCATGGAAGGAGTTGTAGAGACTATGGAGCAGAGACTAAAGGAAGGACAATTCAGAGACTGCTCCAACTGGGAATCCTTCCCATATTCAATCATCAAATCTAGACACTATTGTAGATGCCAGCAAGTCCTCGATGACAGAAGCCTGATATAGCTGTCTCCTTAGATGCTCTAACAGTACCCGACTAATACAGAAGTAAAGGCTCACAGCTATCCATTGGACTGAGCACAAGGTCCCCATTGAAGGAGCTAGAGAAAAGACCCAAGGAGCTGAAGGGTTTGCAGCCCCTTAGGACAAACAACAATAAGAACTAACTAGTACCCTCAGAGCTCCCAGGGACTAAACCACCAACCACAGAGTCCACATGGTGGAACTAATGGCTCCAGCAGCATATATATAGCAGTGGATGGCCAAGTTGGTCATCAATGGGAGGAGAGGCCCTTGTGAATGTTCTATGCCCCAGTGTAGGGGAATGCCAGGGCCAGCCAGTAAGCAGATGGGGGTGGGGTGGTGAGCAGGGGGAAAGAGGAGGAAAGAGGGGTTTGTTTTTGTTTTTTTATTTTCTTTTTTTCTTTTTTCTTTTTTCTTTTTTTTTTGGGGGGGGAAACCTGGGTAAGGAGATATTGTAAATAAAAAACATCTGATTAAAAAAGGAAGCTTCTAAAGGTCAGAATCGCTTTTTGTACTCATTCTGATCCTGTTTACTATTATAGCTTGCTTTTATGCTAACCCTTGGAAAATTCCATTCCAATCCTCTTCTGTTGATTCCATGCACTCTGAACATCCTTTCCTTCTCATATGTATTACATAAGTTACCATTTACCTATGATTTAATGGTGTATTCTTTTTTTCTGTTCCTTTTTAACAAAACTGACCTAGCCTAAGGAAATGGTCATTGACAAGTCAAATTGATAGCTACACTTCCCATACCAAATTGAAAATACCAAATACTCTCCCCAAAGTGTTAATTCTTCCACAGCATATCTTAGTATAATCATGGCTTCCTATAGTAACTCATATTTTTTGTGCTATCTGAACTGCTTTCAAAAAATAAACTAAAATGATGATGATATAATCTATAAAGAACAGACCTTACTTATCACAGTTCTGGGGCTCGGCTTTCTATGGCCAAAGAACTAGTGTCTGATGAGGAATTCTTTGCTTTTTCCTTATATGTAGGAAATCAAAAGAGCATGTGGACTTAATGCTGATTAAAGCCTCTTGGGATAACCAACTGGTGAGATGTGAGCAGGTTGAGAGAGTGAATATCAGGGACAAGCAGCTAAATTTAAAGGCTATTGGAGGAAGAGTATTGAAATTGATACATTAGGAACCTCCCAAAATGTGTAGATAGATAGATAGATAGATAGATAGATAGATAGATAGATAGATAGATAGAAAGATAGATAGAAAGATAGATAGATAGAAAGAATGATAAACAGATACATACATACATATATACATACATACATACACACACACATACATACATACATACATACATACATACATACATACATACAGAGATAGACAAAGCCTCTAGTATTAAAATTGTGTTACATCAAACTGATTTGTTGGTCACAAAGGTATCTTGTGAACCCCAGAACAATCTAGGCTGTTCCCAAGAAAATAGATTGCTCTCCACAAACAGAGAACAAATATACATTGCTGAAGAAAACATCTATGCGACTCACTGGACATGACAAAATCATGTTGATGCCTGCATGGAGCCGCCTTCTATACATTTTAGTCTCTTTGGTACAGGAAGGTACTCTGTAAGGTATCAAAAGAGAAATGTAGAAACTAAGCCTGCTACAAAGCCTTTGATCTAACATTACGTCTTATCTGCAAAGATATGGGAGGGCAATTTTGGCATAAAACCTGTGGTAATAACAAACCAATCACTGACATGACATAAGGCCCACAACCCCAGGTAGGACCCATTCCTGACACTGATTAGGGTACTAAAAATCAGAGAATAGACAGTCCAGGCTCCTAAGGGAAAAACCAAATAATATTAGTTTAAGAAAACAGAAAGAAAAGCAGTAATGAGGTGACTCCTAATGACACTCTGCTATATTTTATAGATGAGTGCTTAGTTTAGCCATCATCAGAGAAGATTCCTCCTACAGCAGATGAGAACAAGTACAGAGAACTACAATCAGACATGCATAGAGAGGGAACTTGGACACTCAGTTCCAAATATGAGGACGTTAGAATACAAAGTTCTCTAAAGCAGCATTAGTAAAACTCATATACACTCACAGAGACTAAAGC
This sequence comes from Mastomys coucha, assembly GCF_008632895.1. Classification (NCBI taxonomy): domain Eukaryota; kingdom Metazoa; phylum Chordata; class Mammalia; order Rodentia; family Muridae; genus Mastomys; species Mastomys coucha. The sequence continues at coordinate 75,896,873 of NW_022196915.1, forward strand.
AGCAAGCACAGGACCTGCACAAAGTATATAACAGGTCCTCTGCATATATACACCAGAAGATAGCATCAAATCCTATTACAGACGTTTGTGATCCACCAGGTGGTTGCTGGGAATTGAATTCAGGACCTCCAGAAGAGGAGTCAATGCTCTTAACTGCCAACTGTCTAGTCCCTAAAACTTTCCTTTTGAATTTTTTTCACTATACTTTATGACATTGACAAAAAGAAGAAAAACACTTAATATTTCCTCTTGGTTTAAAGAGTAAAAATGATTCCAATGCTGCTCCTGTATTTTTATGCAACATGTAATCTTGCTTTACTAATTATGTTTAATAATTGTTTTTTGTCATTTTTCTCTACCACAATGGTGTGAGTCAAATAACTCTATCAGAAGGGTTGCCTAAGACCATTAGAAAACAGAGATATTTATATATAATATAAATATAATATAAAAATTCATAACAGTAACAAAATTGCAGTGATGAAATATCAATGAAAATATTTTGTGGGTGGGGGTCACCATAACATGACAAAGTGTATTAAAGGGTCACAGTATTAAGGATGTTGAGAACCATTGCTCTAGAGAATATAGGAACTTAATTTCCTTTCTTAGTTGGGCTTTCAATATACTACTTGCCTTCTAGAATAAAAGGTATGTAATGTCATGACTTAACAAAAAATGAAATTAGAACTATGTCAGCCAAAATTAATGAGGTGCATATGACTGTGATAACAAAATGAAATTAAATGAAGATTGCTAGAGTAAACACTAAGTGAGGTCTGTGATCATTTTATCACTACAATCTGCTGTTGCTTGGTGAGATAAATGCTGAAATAAGCATAGGGCAGGCTTATTAAAAAAAATATAGGCTGTACAGAAGATGAGGTGAAAGGCCAGAAAGCATTACTATTAATGAGTTATTAGACAATTTTATGTGATGTTCCCACTATGCTTAGGCACATAGAAAACTCGGAACAATAAAATATCATATTCAGAGTACTTGGTTTGGTTCTGAGTACATTGCTTTATAAACTTTATTGTGCTTTTTCTAAAGGCATCTCAGAATTAGAGGACAGAGTACCAGCATTTAATCAAATATGTTGTTAACTAGTACTGGTACACAGAGTAGTTAAAATAGGGCTCATCGTTATATCTACCATAATGAAATGCTCAGTAAATATTAGCTGTTATCATACATATCGGGAAATGAAAAAATTCACTTAGACATTGTATACATAAGAAGACTAGCTTTGAAAAAAGTAGCTACAAAAGAAAATTAGTCTTTATATTTGGAAAATTAAACTTCTGAATATTAATGGAGTTATTTCCTTTCCAACTTGAAAGTTATAATAATAACTTTTACAGATTATTTAAGCATTGTAACATGCCTAGTTGCCTGGAAAGGTATGCTGTTGACCTGGAGATCTAGAGAGAGAGAGAGAGAGAGAGAGAGAGAGAGAGAGAGAGAGAGAGAGAGAGAGAGAGAGAG
>NW_022196915.1:75898383-75920230 GCF_008632895.1 Mastomys coucha
AAGAAGAAGAAGAAGAAGAAGAAGAAGAAGAAGAAGAAGAAGAAGAAGAAGAAGAAGAAGAAGTTTATAACAACAATTAAAGAAAGGGAGCCTATAAGTTTGAAAGAACAAAAAGGGAGTGTTCTCAAAATAAAATGTATAATTCTTTTAAATTTAAGAAAAGATAATGGATGCCATTAATAAATGCCTTAATTCTGATTGGAATAATTTCACCAATAAAGAATCTATTATTCAACAGCATTAAATTACTAATTAATGACTCCTCCCTCTCTCTCTCTCTCTCTCTCTCTCTGTTTCTCTCTCCCTCCTTCTTTCCCTCCCCACTTTAATCACAATAGTATTTATTTTTAGTTGGATTTCCTTCTAACACTCATCAGAATGACAGAAGAGATCCCAGTCTGTATCTAGAGGGTAGAATATCAAAATCTTCTCAAGTGCAGATAGAATAGAAGCCTTCTAATTTTGGTCTCTTATGCATTATTCATATCAAACATCTACATTAAAAGTTGGAGTTCTAAAGTAAGGTATCTACACACATGTACAATATTTAGTAAATATTGAAACCAAATAAGTATTTATGAGCTACAAATCATGCTATATAATGAGGAATACACTCTGAATATAGAAAGGTTATTGATATAAGATATTTTGTACTTCACTGCTGTTACAATCTGCTAAATATATTTTAACCTAGAAGTTATAAAATTATGTTGCAAATTACCAGTAATATATAACTATCCACACATATATCTCTCCCGTATTTTAAACTAGTGCATGCATTTTTAAAATTGGGTTTTTAGCTGTTTTTATTAAGCATGGCATTTATATTTCTGTAAAAGGAACTGATTAAAATGCAATCACACCTAAGTACATATTATGGGGATAGCTTTAGTCAAAATGCCAAACTGTGGGGAAAAGGAACCTGAAGAGACCACCTCCAGTAGATAGACAGGGTCCCCAAGAGGAAGAATCTGGTTACCAATCTATCTTAAAAATTTTTTACCCAAAAAATTGTTCCTGTCTAAAAGAAATATAGTGACAAAATGCAACAAAAATTGAAAGGCTGTCCAACTTGGGATCCATCCCACAGTCGGGTACCCAACTCTGACACTAACACTGATCCCATGTTGTGCTTGCAAACAGGAACCTAGAATGGCTGTCCTCATAGGCTCTACCAGCAGCTGCCTGAGACAGATGCACATTTAGAGCCAACCATTAGGAGACCCATATGGAAGAATTAGGGGAAGGACTGAAGAAGCTGAAGGCGATGGCAACCACTCAGAAAACCAGACACCTGTGAGCTCCCAGAGACTATGACACCAACCAAAGAATACACATGGGCTGTTCTGTAACCCCTGTTATATATGTATCAGAGAACTGACTTGTCTAGCCACAGTGAGAGAAAATGTCACTAATCCTGTAGACTTCATACCCTAGGGAAGGCCGGTGGGGGGTCAGTTTATAAGGTGGGGGTGGGAGGGTGGTTCAAGAAGGTTTGGGGGTAGGAAGGGAGTACCTTTTCACGGGCAAAGGGGATAGAGGGATGGGGAGAAGAACTCTGGGAGAGGGGACCTGGAAAAAAATTTCCTGTTTACTAGCATTCCAGATACTTTCTAAAGGCAATGATTCCACAGCAGAAATTTGAAAATAAAGTAGACAAGCTTAGGAATTTTATATATAAAATATTAAAATATTTTATAATTATAATATTAAAAATATTATATATATATATATAATATTTTTCTTGGTATTTAGATCTAATAAGTCTTTATTACTTTATTGTTATTTTGTGGTTTTCCATTAAATTTATAGATATGTTTGACCAAAATATGACGCATGCTATTGGGAAACTGATGAATCAATAAATGTTGCTGGTCAGTTTGAGAATGGGCAGAGACAAATGAGATTTAATTATCATAATTTTAACTAAAATTTTTCTTGTATGATTTTTGTGGTTTTGCTTGAGGTAATTTTTATTTTCTGTTGAAATGAAAACTCTTATTATGGTAAAGTTTAAACAGGAGGAAATTACAACTGTGTTACGGAATGCAGGTTTCAGGGTGATTATTTTAAAGCTTAATTGAATACTCAACATAGATATTTTTAAAATTTCACTTTAAGCAAAGTTGTGATAAAATATTATACATGGATTAAGATTTCTCTTGGACTAAGGATTTATGTTCAGGTTCAGATTCACCCACTTTCCAAACACTGAAAGAACTGAGTGGGGTTTTTTTGTAGTGACATGGGTGAGTACTTGGCTTACGAATCAAAGAACTGTTCCATCGTCTCTGTCATCCTTAGGTTTATTGACCATTGTATTGACTTTTCTAATTGCACCATGTGTCCCTTCAGTCTACTTTGCACCATTTGCAATATATTTAGTTTATATTTTATTCTGTTTCTCAATAGTCCATTTTGAATTGGTCTTTGAAATTTAGCAAATACCTGTGATTAAAAGCAAGCATTTGATTTTTTTTTTCATTCTTATTCTTTCCATATTATCCTGCATTGCGTACACTATGGGTTGCAGTCAAAATAAATTATTAAACCCAAAATAAATTATTATTATTTATGGTTTTGGGTGATAATCATAAAGTATTGTTTTCATAGAGAAACCAATCTTATAAATTTGAGGTGCTTACAAAGGTTTGGTTATCTGTTTCTTTAATCCCAGTAGAAGCTCAAGGATAGCTGGAGTTTTGAGGCAAGTTTGGTCTACAAATTAAGACTCTATCTACAAAACTAGACCCAGCTATACCACTCCTGGGCATATACCCAAAAGATGCTCCAACACCCCACAAACATGGTATTCCCCCATGTTTTCTGTCATATATCAAATATAGAGGAAATTAAGAACATATATCTAAAATTATTATGAATGTAACAGGGGACACTGAACAGAGAAATATGAAAGTATAATGATGATGAAATTCAGCATTTTGTATGTTAATATGTTCTCACAAAACTCCATAGGTTAAATGAAAATGAAAAAGCAGTTATATTTAAGTAGTATTTATTCATTAGATGATCATAGTGTCAGATATTAGAAAGCTGTTCAAGATTAACTCAAATTCATGTTAGCCAATTCCTTTGCACTTCTCCTGACTCACTCATGTCATAAATTCAAAGTGCTCATTTTCATATATATTTTACTTTTAAAATGTACACAATTAAAAAACATTTGTGTTACACAATGGTAAATTTACCTTTAAATTACATGCATAATTTGTTTTAAATAATCTGAAAACTAGTGGGTACTTCTATTTCCAAATAGGGTATTAACCTAAGATTTAAGATAACACATTACTGGATATCTAATTTTAGGTACAATTACAAAGAAACTATTAAAACTGTCTTTAAAATATTTATAATCTTAGTACCATAAATATAGAACTAAATAGGAAAGGGAGAACAGACATTAAACACTAATATATGTATTTATTTCATCATGTGGCAATTATTTAGTAGAAATATATGCCTCAAATCATTTTGAGGTTTGGATAGTTTTAGACATGATATCATGAAGTTGTGTAATGTACACATTTCATTTTAAGCTGGCACTACATATAGGACAGACTATGAGTATACAAAGCAATTCATTGCAGATGCTATAGTTTAGAATGTTCATATTTTATAATCAAATAAATGTCATATATTAAAATATTCAGTGTTGTTGAAATATGTTACTTTCATTACTATGTTAATGAAAATACTCAAATATTACTGAGTCATACTATTGATCATTTATTTCTTATCATTCTCTTGACCTCAGGTTCTTTTTACTGACCTCACTGTTGAGAATACATGAATGTACAATCATGTGGGGAAGGAAAGTATGATCTTGGTATGTAGTAGAAAGCATTCTAACCAATATGCTTCATCTAATTTCCAAATATATAAGATTTGAAAAGATGAGAAACAAATAAAGAATTTATATATTGAATTAACTTATTAGTTGATGTGTACATCCAAACAATAAATAGAGGTTCAATATAGTTGAAGAAGGCATAACTGCAATGGAGAGAGTTGGAAATGCTATTTTGTAGGTTTTTGAGATATACCATCCAAAACAATGCATAAAAACATATTCTATCGAACTTTTGAAATCTGTGTGCAGGTGGGTGTAAAAAAGGCAATACTATATAGTTTTACTTTATATTTTTAATATATTTTACTTACTGATTTTAGAAAAGTTTTCACCATATTTCATAGTCAAAAAATTACACATACTTTCAATGTGGTCTTGAAAAAGTTTAGTTAACTGAATTTCACCTGACATACTCAAACTTGCCAGAAATTTTATAATAAAATAACAATTTTCTAGTTGGATTGCATTGACTTTATATAACTTGTCAATGTAGTTATTGAATGTAATTGGGTATTCATTGTTAATCCATCTCCCCAAGAGCTGCACCTGGTCACACAACTGAATAGCTCAGCAAACTATTGAAGTCTCTATGATGTCTGTCCTACTATTAACTTGTCAAGAGAGTTAAAATAGTTCATATTTGTTTACAACAAGAACTACCAAATAACTGCTTAGATATTTGGATAGAGTACATATGTAAGTCATAAATAATGTATATTACATGTTTAACAAAAACCTTTATTTTTACTCTTTTTATACACATTTCAATTTGTTTGTTGGAGTGACTTCTAATTAGAGTGCATGTAAAGCCAGCAAAAGATATTTAGATATTGGGAGACATATTCACGAAATTCATTAGTGGATGAAAACAGATTAATTCCTCTTTTCTACAACTGAGTAATCAGTTGTGCATGAGAGATAATCTGGCACTGGTAACTGAAAACAGACTAAAACACTTTCTGTTTGTTCCTTTATTATCTCTCTATGTACATGTGTTATCAGTGTCTTTCACTAAAGCAGAGTTGATCACGTAGGAAGATGAGATTAGCTGCAATCTTTTATGGGTTTTGACCATTTCTCTTCCCAGCATTAGGATTACAATTGTGTATCAAAGGTTCTTGATATTTTTAGGAAAGAGAGGGCTGCAAAGATCCAAAGTCATATTTTCAGGTTAGAGGGCAGGTATTTAAGTGACTGAGCAAAATTCTAGGTTTCTGATGTATTTTCTAATCTTGAGTAAGAGATTTCTTAGCTAATTATTCATAGCTCAGGCAAAATGCTGTTTCAATCTATCAAAACATAATCAAATAATTGCTTTGACTGACATCAATTCTGCCTTTTTATGTGATACACAATGTTGTTATACATGCCAATCCCTCTCTATTAATAAGCTATTGTTTATTTCTGATTGTTAGTGAAATATCAGAACTAATTAGTTTTTATAAACTAATATAGACTTGAATAATTAAACATTGGCTTTAGGTGCCCAAGTCATATATTATTATAAATTTACCTATGATATAATTTTGAAGCAATAAAATCCATAGATGTCTTATGCTGAAAAGTGAGTGACAGCTATCAAGTCAAATTAGGAAAGGGCTGCGAAGCAGAGATCCCAATGTGGTTTAATCTAAACCCTACCTAATAGTATGGTTGTCAACACATAGGTGAAATCTGTTCATTTTAGGAATACAGACATTTATCTTAACATTTCTTATTAAATAATGTGTAGCAAACTTTAGCTACAATAAAGAAAACTCAGGTATTTAAAACACAATTATACAATACATGTATATGATTATATAATTACACATACAGACATATTTTATATATTTTATATATATACAGTTGATATACATGAACACATTTTATATATATGTGTGTGTGTGTGTGTGTGTGTGTGTGTGTGTGTGTGTGTATGTATGTGTGTATATATATTGAACTTTGGCTGCTAAATAGGAGGTAGAAGACATGTAACATTAGCACTATCTACAAACATTGAAAAATGTCACGTTTATTGACAATGTAGGTTATCAGAACCCAGACAAAATTTAAGGATTCAAAATTTGTTTATGATATGGTTTCACACATATCTATCTCTATACCAGAATCTGAAACACAAGAGACTAATTTTGGCTCAATCTGGGAAGCATCACCTGCAGAGATTTAAGAATGGAGAGAAGATTTAATGAGTGTGAAATTCCACACTTCCTGAATCAGGTGTGTAAAGGAGAAAGCTATCTCTATATTTTTTTCAAATTAAGTATAAATCTTGTGACTTGGTATTTCCTGATTGTACAATGGATAAAATTATACATTAATGTATGCTTAGAGCAATTTCCTTTTCTATCAATTGCTTGTTCTCTGATATTTTGACCACTTTGCATTATCATATATTTGACAGTTTTTGAGATTGTAAATAATATGAAATTTTTATTTTATAAAATATAAAAATTTGTGAAGAATAAAATTATGTACATTTTAATATCTGTTGTTTGTCTTAGGAAGGAGAGGAGGCATGAGCAACATGATAGTATATTTATTCTGTCGGGCACAGTATGGAATTCTTTGAGGTTGTTCAATCATTTATCTCTGAACCTTTGATCAGTTCTTTGAATAGACTGTTCTATGTAGTGAATCATTCCTTACCTCAATTCCAAAATAGACATTATGTTTACTCTATATTATTTGTGACAGCAAGATGTTGAGGAGGCCTTCCTTTAATACCTGACTACACATGACATTCTGCACACTCCCTGGTAGAGGATAAATGCCATACCTAAACAATTGAAGCCACTTAATTACGTTTTCTTTTTGACAATACATTGAATTCAGGTCTCTAGCTACTATTCACCTACTTTTATTAGGTGCAAACTCTTATACCATCAAAGAAATGGGCATAAATGAATTTCATTATTAGTCTCCCAAGATTTAAATACTTTTTGCTGGCTTTACATGCACTCTAATTAGGAGACACTCCAACTAACAACTTGTAATAATGTATATTAAAAAGGTAAGGGATAGAGGTATTTATTTTTTAATGTACATGATTTATGATTTACATATGTCCTCTATCCAAATATCTATGAGTCATTTGGTAGTTCTTGCTCTAAACAAATATGAACTATTTTAACTGTCTTGACAAATTAATAGTAGAACAGACATCATAGAGACTTCAATAGTTTACTGAGCTATTCAGTTGTGTGACTGGGTGCAGCTCTTGGGGAGATAGATTAACAATGAATACCCAATTGCATTCAATAACTACATTGACAAATTATATAAAAGTCAACTTAATCCAACTAGAAAATTGTAATTTCTAGCAGGTTTTAATATGTCAGATGAAATTCAGTTAACTAAACTTCTTCAAGACCATATTGAAAGTATGTGTAATTTTTTCACTATGAAATATGGTGATAACTTTTCTAAAATCAGTAAATAAATTATACAAAAACATATAAAGTAAAACTATATAATATTACCTTTTTTTTACATCCACCTGCATACATATTTCAAAAGTTCAGTAGAATATATTATTACACATTTTTTTGAATGACATGTCACAAAAGACAATAAAAAACCAGTTGGAACTTGCTATGTTTGAGTTATGTCTTCTTCTACTATATTGAACCTCTATTTATTTATGTTTGGATGTACATATAAAATGATAATTTAATTCAATATATAAATTTTTATTTGTTTTTCATCTTACATATTTGGAGATCAGATGAAGCATATTTTTTAGAATGCATTCTACTAAACACCAAGATCCCACTTTTCTTCCCCACATGATTGTACATTCTTGTAATCCCAACAGTGAGGTGGATGCAAAAGAATCTGAGTTCAAGATAATAGTAATCTACAGAATGAGATTGAGAAAACCCTGAGAAATATGAAGGTGTACAAAAAGTGTATAGTTTTGATTTTTAAAGTGATGTGTTATTTTCCATAATTCTACCATGAAACCTCTTTATAAATTTTAAGAAAGTGATTACACAACTACTTAATTCTATATAAATTTTACTTCCTCATTATAGTTGTACTTGGGAAATTAGATTCTTAAATTCTTTAATTAAATAGTTAAAGTTGTTTTTATCTCCTAAGTAAGACCACAGAATTGCTTGGTCTCATTGGCCTTCCTCATTTACCACTCCAATGAATTCCCTAATTGTCTTGCTTTATTTACTCCCTGTCCTTTGTGACTTTCAAGGACACTTCTTTTTTGATTTTTTATTTGTTTGTTTGTTTGTTTTTGTTTTGTTTTGTTGACATTTGATGAATTAAAACATGTTTAACATTCAGACATTATGATTCTACCCTTCTTAGTTCATTTGATAATATTAGTTTGCTCTAACATAATAAACTACAAGTTAAAATATATGATCAAATCATCTTCCATGAAAACATGTCAGAGACTACTTGTATGATGGAAGAATCTAACTCCTCTCAAGTTTGTAATTTCATGAAATAGAATGATGGAGGTGATGGTCATGTACTTTTCAAGAATAGATCAAAAGACAGCCTGAGCTTTCATTCAGTCCTGGAATATTCAGTCTGAGGAAATCTAGTCCTCAGGTAACAAGTTTGTCTACCCTGAGAGTATCATGCTAAAGAGGCCATTATTTGCTGTTAATGCACAGCCATCACTTCTTCACTGTAAGTCACCTTAGTGACTATTACAACCACCAGTTGATTAGCACTGACTAATCTCAAGTATAAGAGAGGAATTAAACTTTTTTTTAATCTAAACTAAAATGTTCTCATTTCAAATCCTGCCCAATATGTATTCCTGAAGTTTTAAAAATAATTAAATAATAATATTTAGTTCACTAAATTGGAAATTTATATTACTCATATTTTAAAACTTTCTCTAACTAACAAACTTTTAATAATTTACATGTCATGTTGTTACAGTTGGGTTTTTGTTTGTTTGTTTGTTTGTTTTGAGACAGGGTTTCTCTGTGTAGCCCTGGCTGTCCTGGAACTACTCTGTAGATCAGGCTGGCCTCGAACTCAGAAATCTGCCTGCCTCTGCATCCCAAGTGCTGGGATTAAAGGTGTGCGCCACCACTGACCAGCTCTCAGGTCTATGATTCTTCAGGACAGCCATTGGGATTTCCATTTTCTTATGAGACTTTACAAAAATGTGTAAACTGACACATAGCCAGTAAAAAGAAAAGAGAGAGTTAATTAAGGGGGAGGTGCAGAAGTTTCAGGTGTTTGGCAGGGCTCCTAACAGGCAACAATGGAAACAGTGATGGCACAAAGCCCACAGTGGCCATTTTCAAATTGTTAGCATAAGATGTCTAGGCATCTCCCATGATTGAATGGAGATGAAAGGAAAAGAAGTGAAGGGCAGCCTGTTTTTATTTGTTTTCCTGCTGCTGTCTTTGATATGTAAATGTCTGACATCTTCTCCATGGATGCCATTCTGAGGCTTCACTATGCCATTTTCTTTTGATTATGTAATCATTATAAAGTCGAAACTTTGAGTTCCATATACCATCATGCATTCACTCATATCTCCTATCATAGTAAGTAGATACTCAACAGGTTTGAAAACAACACCTCATATATTTAAGCTTAGGAATAAATAAAAATGTATGGTAGATAACAGCATCCATAATAAATGCTTATGCAGGAGAATCATGAAGGATTGATTAAACAGCTATCCTTGTGATACTGGCATTTGGAGTGCACATCTGCAAGGAATCTATGTTCTTGTGTCCTTTTCCAACAAATTCGAAAGAAACTAAAAAGCAAAGCAAGTTGATTTTGAAGTAAGCAAACATTCCAGAGGAAGAAATAAGCAGAGCAGGGAGAAAGTTTAGCAGATCAACTATTGCACCCCACAAAGTTATCCGGGTACTTGTATCAGTCACTATGGGTTGTTAGTGCAGGTCTTGACACACATGCTCTCCTGTTGTTCTATGTAATCAAGCCTCAGATGTTCAACATATGAAATAAACATATGTAAGTCTCCATTTAATACTTTAATGAACACTATGTTAACTACTCTTAGACCTTGGAAACCTTGTCTTCTCTCTGCCAGTTTTCAATATGTCAATTCTGTAAGGTTTTGTTCTGTATTTGACTTTTGAGACACCATGCTCCTTATTAACCTTTCTCAAGTAAATGTATTTTGAGCTGGAGAGGCCAATTGCATTCATGTGGTTTTGAGCAATTTAGAGATAATATTTGTTACATTTACACAGGATATCATGAATGTACAGGTGCATGTAGGAGATTGCCATACATTACTTTTTAAAAATTTTTATTAGATATATTCTTTATTTACATTTCAAATGAAATCTCTTTTTCTGGTTTTCCCTCCAGGGGGAAAAAAAAACCCTGTTCCCTCCACCTCCCCCTGCTCACCAACCCACCCTCTCCTGCTTCCTGGCCCTGGCATTCCCCTACACTGGGGCATAGAACCTTCACAGGAGCAAGGGCCTCTCCTCCCATTGATGACCGACTAAGCCATCCTCTGCTATACATATGCAGCTGGAGCCATGAGTCCCACCATGTATACTCTTTGGATGGTGGTTTAGTCCCTGGGAGCTTTGAGGGAACTACTTCATTCATATTGTTGTTTGTTCTTCAGCTTCTTGTGTCCTTTCTCTAGCTCCTCACTGGGGACTTTGTGCTCAGTCCAATGGATAGCTGAGTCTCTACTTTTGTATTAGTCATGCATTGGCAGAGTCTCTCATAGAGACAGCTATATCAGGCTCCTGTCAGCCAGCACTTACTGGCATCCACAATAGTGTCTGAGTTTGGTGATTGAATATGGAAAGATTCCCAGATGGAGCAGTCTCTGGATTGTCATTCCTTCAGTCTCTGCTCCATACTTGGTCTCTGCAATGCCACATATTACTTTTACAAATGCACAATAAAGTGTATTTCATGAAAGTAACACAAGATCATTGTAGAAAGCTATAGAGGGAACTAGTGAGAGAATGATGGAATGATGAGTTCATGCACATGTATAATATATATTATTATATCCTTCCCAATTACTTTCACAGTCATATTACTTTGAACCACTTCTAATTAGTGCCACTGAGCCTATGTCATTAGGAAAAAATGACATCTCTTATGAAATCTTTAAGTCATTTTCTCCTCAGGATGTGTTTGGGACTCATTAGGAGCTATATATTCTGTATCAATTTCTTTAATTTTATTAAGTGCTGAAGGAGTAAACAATAGTAGATTATTGTTAATAGTAGATTAAGTGAAAAAGGGAAATAATGTTGGGGAATGATTAATTAGTAATGGGAATGAGAGAATAGAGAAAGATTGGAAGACATGCACACATACAGTTTCATTGGAGTTACCTTACATGGGGCATGATGCTCATTGCAGGGAACCTGAGTTGCCAAAAATAACCTAGGGCCACATGTGTGATACATTTCCTGTAGCTGTTGGTGGGAGATACCTCAGGGACTCCAACATAAAACTGGATATTGCCATTGCTCTTGATCCATATTGCTGAAAACATTATATACATTTCTTCTGCAGTTCAAGACATCAAGTTGCTCAGGACTAAAAACCTGTCTCTCTGTTTTCTGTATTTCTTAAGGCTGATAAGTGTTATGCATGGAGCTGGGGCAGGGGGTGGCAAAAGGGAATTACCAGCAATTGCACCCAGCTCAAAAGCTTTTGAAATACAATAAGGAAAACAAGACAAGATATGCCTTGTCTTGGGAACAAAAACAGGATGACTGCTATGAAGTTAAGCAAATGCTATCTTTCTTCATTTGGGCCTGATCCACAATAGGAAACACAAGGCTGATATTGCCAATTACGCCAGGATTTCATGGTTGTGAGTCCTACCAGAAACAGATATAAACAATTTACTTTGTTTTATCAAATGGATATAATAATCAGACTGCCCTCTAATTCCATATCTGTTTATCTATAGATCTCTCAGATATTACCAAAGTTGTTTCTTTGTACAATAGCGGTGATTAATGCAAAATCCCACAATTAATCAAAGTACAAAGAATAAGATACTTTGTGGTGCTTAACCATTGATGGGGTATGTATACTATGTTTCCTCCCCAGAACTCAGAGATCACTGTAGAATGGTGATTAAAAAATTGAAGAGAATTGGAGAAAATAAATGTCTTTTATGTATGTCCACATAAGTGTAGTAATGAAAAATCAGCAGCTCTGGTTGTCAGTGGAAACCTAGCCAAGATTAACAACAATCGCATTCCAGTGGGAAATAGGAAGAAGTTCATAAGCTCCAAACTCAAAGTGAGAAGCTATGAAACACTGATATATTCTGAGGGAGAACCAGTGTTCTCTAGTAAGACTACTTGAAAGTGACAACATACCCTTGGAAAGCCACACAGTTAAGAGCATAAAGGTTCACAAATTGTAATTGGTTTATTTGAAAAGAGATAATATAAATTTGGATGGGTAGAGGAATGGGAGTATATCTAGGAGGCATTATGGTTAGAAATTGAGCATCAACATAATCAAAATATACAAAATGGCAGAAAGAGAATGCTCAGCGGTTAAAGGCACTGACTGATCTTCCAGACGACTGGGATTCAATTCCTAGCACCAATATGTTGATGCACAACCATCAACATTTACACTTCTAGGGATATGAATATCTCTTCTGGACTTCCTGGGCATGTGGCATAAACATTGTACACAGACATACATGCAAACAAAATATCTATACACATTAAAAAATACAAATAAGAAATACACTATTAAATTCTCAAAGCATTCATGAAAATTATTAGAAATAATCAAAAAACATTGTTGAAATTACAAATGTTTAATTTCCATCCTATAAGACATCTTAATAGTTATTCCCTGACACTACCCTAAAGCTTCTATTCGAATATCTTATTAATGTGTAGGAAGCATTTTATATCTTAACTAATAAGTTAATTAAACAACTTATTTAATTTATGTTTCTATAAGGCCTAGAAATAAGGCTCATAAAAACATGTTTCAGAAATATTCCTCAGCAAGTTCTAAATATTAATACAAATTTTAAGACAATCACAACAATATGTCCATAATCATATAATTACTGATGTGTGACCAATGGCCATAATCCTAGCATACATTTCATATGAAGAGAACATTTATTTGTTTTGGTTCTTCATGGCATTGGACCCTAGAAAATGACACTTTAAAGGTCAGGAGTTTGATGAAAAGGTAACAAACGGTAGGAAAAGAAACCAATTTTATGAAACGATTCTTGTACATGGATCTTTACCATCTGTCACATCTCACTAAGTAAATTCTCTCCACAAAAGTGAAGGGAATTCTTTCAAGGAACTCAATTGCTGGAATGTAAGGAGATTCTTCTGGGTGGATAGAAAAACATTTCTGTGGCTATTAATCCTACAATATAAGTGAATGACTCTGTAGTGGCTATTCCTGGTTGTCAACTTGACTATATCTGAAATGAACTACAATCCAGAATTAGAAGACTCACCTGTGGCCCTAATCTGGAGGCTGAGAGATAAAAGTTTCCGACCTGAATCTTGGCATGGAGATCTTGAGGCATAATGGCTATGAATCCCAGATTAAGATAGGAAGATCTATGAGTTCAAGGTCATCTGTGATTAAAGGTGTGGTGGCACACACCTTTTGCTGGAGACCTATATAAGGACATTGGAAGAAGGAAGGCTGGCTCTGCTTCACCTGCTTGACTTGTGGGACTGAGCAACTGCTGGATTCTTGGACTTTCAGTTACAGCTGCTGTTGACCATTGTTGGGATTTGGACTACAGACTGTAAGTCATCAATAAATTCCTTTACTACATAGAGACTACCATAAGTTCTGTGACTCTAGAGAACCCTGACTAATACAGACTCCAAGGAACACAAGTCTAAAGTAGTAATTCTGTCTTCTAGGGAATGTTTGCCTTTTAATATACTTTGTCAACCATGAAGTACATGAAAAAAAAATGAAGCATTGTCTCCCAGAAAAGTCAATAGCAAAAGTATTTACAAAACACAATTTACTGAGTGCTTACTCTGATAATATGTATTCAGATTTAAATTTTCAAATATTCACTTTATTTACATAGCAAATTCATAAAGCGTTATCTTTCTTCCAGTAAAAATTAAAACAGAACTAGCAATAATTCTGGCATTTCTTCAATTTAATATATAAATAAGTTTTATACATAAAGATTTAAACTGAGTTTTATCTACAACAGAAATATGCTGTCAATAGTTATGTTGATTTTAAAGACAGCTGAAAATAACCTTCTGTAATTCTACTGTGAAATTGAGCTCTCAATAATATTGAAATAAAATAATACAGAGTTCTGAGAAACATACTGACTTTTTAAAAAAACAGATAATGCTTCTGCTTGAACAAATATCTTTATGTGACCTGGTAATGATATTCCGGTATTCATTTATGTATGTATGCATGTATGTACATATGTATGTTGATATATAACTTTTGTAATGTATGTATGTGATGTATGCATGTATGTTTGTATGTTTCTATGTATTACATTATAGCCCAATAGGGTGAAAAATAAATATCTGTATACTGGAGGTAATGTACCAAGAAAATGCAATTTTAGACTTCTTCTAGACCTTAAATAAGATGATACTTTATTTTTAAAGATTTATTTATTTATTATTTTATATACATGGATGGATGGATGGATGTAAGTGTACTTCCATCATCCCTGGAGCCTGCAGAGGTCAGAAGAAGATGGAAATCCCCTGGAACTGACTGTGATTGTAGAAACTAAACCCAAATTCTTTGCAAAAGCAGCAAATACTCAAGTGCTGAGCACTCCCTCTAGGCCTTGAAATGGGTGTTACAAAACCACCTGATCAGAGCTCATTTTATCAAATTAAATAACCATCATAACAAGTAACTAAGATTCATGTACATCTTCTCAAAGCATGTTGAAACTTCAGCAAGACTTCTTAAAATTAAAGTAAACATAATTTTGTGAGAGGAAATAGTTATATTATGTTAGGTCTCATTTCTCTTATGAAATTAATGTAAGTGCTTTACAGGGTGAGATGGCGTAAAATTACCTGAGGAGGGAGTCTTAATGAGAGACTGTCTAAATTAGGTTAATCTGTTTGGAAGTCTATGGAAAAGTTTTTTGATTATCTTAAAATGTGAAGGCACAGCCTACTGTGGATGTCACCATTACCTAAGTTTGGGTTCTACACTACATGAGAGAGGAAAAAGTTGCCTGAGCAGTGAGCATGCATACATGTATTTCTCTCTTCTCTTGCTTGTGAACATGACAAGCTGTTTGAAGTTCCTACTTCCTTGAATCCCTACTACAAAAGACCATATATTTGAAATAGCAGCAAAAAGTAAATTCTTTCTGATAAAGGTCTCTTCTTCCTAAGATCATTTGTAAAACAGAATAATATACACCAGAAACAAAACAAGGGCAGATGAATGAGCTTATTTGATTGTTTATGTATTTACTGTGCATACACATGACACTACACACATTTGTACACATGGGTGTGCATGCACTTGGGTCCAAAGGTCATTAATTGTCATGTACACTATACACGAGGTCAGCATTTTACTGAGTCATCTTCCTTTCCAGGGTTCATTTTTTTTTTTAAAGTATAAAGAGACATGAGATATTGAAACATAAAATATTTTGTTCATTCTTAACAATTCTAAAAGTTACTGAGAAGCATAGCTCATAGATGGTGAATTAGTATGTTTATTCACTTTCTATTGTGAAGACCAAGGTCATTTATCAAAGAAAGTCTCCAATTGGACTTTTAGTTACAGAAGTTTAATGTCCATTATGGCTGAGTAAAAACATGGCGGCAGAAACTGTTACCTTCCATACCAAGCAATTTAGCAGGAGGCAGACTGCATACAGGGGATGCACAAGTCTTCTTAAATGTCAAGCCTTCCTCCCAGTGACACATCCCTTCCAAGAGAGACAAGCATCATAGGCCTTCCAAAGTAGTTCTACCACCTTTTCAAATATCAAGGATTCAAACGCAAATGTGTCTATCAGGGTAAACTCATTCTAACCAGTAAAGCTGTCTGCGATTGTGATTATTTACACATTTTACAAAGTGTCTGTTGAGATGCTGAAGACTCAAGACTGAATTATGAGATGATTATCAGGAAAGATGAGGTTACACAGAGAGTAATTTACCACGGAATTACAGGCTACTTACTTAATACATTTATGCAGTCATCCAATTTACTACTGAATAAAGAGAAAAAGACAAACCAAACCAAACCAAGCAACCAAACAACCCACCAAACAAAATATCTTACCCTTGGCAATTTGTCACCACTCACATTGCTGCTGTTTTGTTTTTGTTTTGTTTTGTTTTTTACTTTTTAGTATATCTTTAAAATTTTACTCATGAGTCAACTTTGTGGTAACTGGACTGATCCAAAAGTTTTATAATCTATTTTTAATCAATAAAGTATTTTACTGATCCATAGTTAATCTCTGCAACTCCTTCCGTGGGTATTTGGTTCCCCCTTTTAAGAAGGAATGAAATGTCCACCTTTTGGTCTTCCTTCTTCTTGAGTTCCTTGTGGAATGTGGGTTGTTCTTCCTGTATTCCAGACTTCTGTGCTAATAACCATTTATCAGAAAGTGCATACCGTGTTTGTTCTTTTGTGATTGGGTTAAGGTTCTGAGCCCCAGTGTAGGGGAATGCCAGGGCCAGAAAGTGGGAGAGGGCGGGGTGGCAAGCATGGGGAAGGGGGAGGCAACAGGGGTTTGTTTTTGTTGTTTTTGTTCGTTTCTTTGTTTTTTTGGAGGGGAAACTGGGAATGGAGAAATTCGCATGTAAATAAAGAAAATATCTAAAATAAAAAAAAAAGAGTTCTGAGTGTTGGCATGAGTTTTTTTTTAAAATAAGTATTTTACTGATTTATTGAAATAAGTTTTTAATTCTTTAAAAATATCACAAAATATCCTATACAAGTACCTGAAATATTAAATTGATTTTTGTTTAAACCAAGATCAATTGCTCTTTGAAAATAATTATACATATATGTATATATCTAATAAACTGTAAATAATAATCATTCATTCAGAGAAGGATTACCCTCTAAAATTTACTTAATTTTCTATTCATTTAAAACTAGCTAGTCATGAAACTATTCTGATTTAACTCTATTACTCACTGTTTATCCATTTAGTAAATATATATTTATGCCCCTATAAAGACTATAAGTTTTGCTGTTTATGTGGTAATGAATAAATCTTACTATTAGCTGAGTTCGCTATCTTTTGTTCAAGATAATAAACCTAGATTATATAACTACTGAATGTTATTGCTTCTACTTCTACCAGTAGGTTTGCTACAGCAGAGTCTAAGTACATTTTGGATTGTGATATTTGAACTTACATTGTGTTTCATCAAATGCCTTATGGGACACAAGTATCTGGTAGAAAAAACATAGCCATAAAAAAATGTTGTTTTAAGTTGTGGTTAACAATAGTTGTGTTTTGTTCTACTTTTGTTTTTGTTTTGATAGAAAGAATAATTGAGACCAGTTTTCCAAGAAATTTATACAAAATAACGATTTTTCTATATTGAAAAATTGAGAAAAATTAAAATGTTTTTAACTGAATCAATAAAAATATGACTTATATGACCTATAGTAGTTAAATATTTAGAACTTTTTCAACCCTTTTTTTCACAGAAAACTTCGATTAGGGCTTAAATTAGAAAACTGAGGATTTGTGTAATTCAGTTAAAACCTTATACCCCCCAAACCAAGTCAATGCTTCCCTTCAGTATCTTTTCCAATCACTATATCTTTTGCAAATTTAATGAACAATACAGATTTTGAAGGGCATTTTTAATAAATACATACAAAGCAAATGATCTCATGATGTATATTTATACTATAACTTATAGAATTAGTGAAAACGTGCAGAAGTCTAATTGACCCTGATAGAATAAGCTTCTTTGGAGAGCATTCCAACATGAATCCTTCAAGTTAAGAATTCACTAGGCAAGTTTCTGTTTGTCTTGATACTTTTCACTTGTCATGTTAGCCCTCCTGAATAAATCACATTATGTGATCTGATTACAATCAATATCAATTGTTGACTTGGATTAAATTTAAATGGACTTTAAAAAATTGAAATTACCTTCTACTTTTATTCATACCTTCTCTTTCTTTCTTTTGTTTTTACACATATAATTTTTCTCTGCATGTATGTATTTCCCCATATAGTTATAGCTGTAATCTATCTTTTTTTAATTAGGTATTTTCTTTATTTACATTTCAAATGATATCCCCTTTCCTGCTTTCCCCTCCGAAAAAAAATCCTATTACATCTCCCTTCCCCCTGCTCACCAACCCACTCTCTCCTGCTTCCTGGACCTGGCATTCCCCTACACTGGGGCATAGAACCTTCACAGGACCAAGGGCCTCTCCTAACACTGATGACCAACTAGGCCATCTTCTATATGCAGCTGGAGCCATGAGTCCCATCAGGTGTACTCTGTGGTTGGTGGTTTAGTTCCTGGGAACTCTGAAGGTACTAGTTACTTCATATTGTTGTTTGTCCTAAGGGGCTGCAAACCCTTCAGCTCCTTGTGTCCTTTCTCTAGCTCCTTCATTGGGGACCCTGTACTCAGTTCAATGGATGGCTGTGAGCCTCTACTTCGGTATTAGTCACGCACTGGCAAAGCTTCTCAGGAGACAACTATATCAGGCTCCTGTCAGCCAGCACTTGCTGGCATCCACAATAGTGTCTGAGTTTGGTGATTGCATATGGGAAAGATTCCCAGGTAGAGCAGTCTCTGGATTGTCATTCCTTCAGTCTCTCTCTGCTCCATAGTTTGTCTCTGCAACTCCTTCCGTGTGTATTTTGTTCCCCCTTCTAAGATGGATCAAAGTATCCACACTTTGGTCTTCCTTCTTCTTGAGTTTCTTGTGATTTGTGGGTTGTATCTTGTATATTCTGAGCCTCTGGAATGAGAGTGCATACCATGTGTGTTCTTTTTTGATTGGGTTACCTCACTCAGGATGATATCCTCCAGATCTATCCATTTCCCTAAGAATTTCATAAATTCATTGTTTTTAAGCACTAAGTAGTACTCCACTGTGTAAATATAACACATTTTCTGTATCCATTCCTTTGTTGATGGACATCTGAGTTGTTTCCAGCTAATCTATCTTTTATAAGAAATGTTGCTGAAGTATAATATAAAATAATTTAATTAAACTTATTATTATCATTTTATCAGAATTATCAACAATTACATTTACACCAGTTCCCCCAGCTTTTTTAATATAAATTTCTAACATTAATTCATTTTAGTAACCTTTTTATGCTTGTGGGTATGTGTGTATAGAGAGGGGGAGAGAGAGAGAGAGAGAGAGAGAGAGAGAGAGAGAGAGAGAGAGGTCTGTTTGTGTATGTGTGTATTTCATGTATGTGTATGTTGTGCTCATGTAGAGTCGACCCAAAGGAAAACCTCCAGAATCATTCCTGAGGACCTGTCTCAAAAAAAAAAAAAAAAAAAAACCCTCTGCTCTCTCTGATCAAAGACTCATTGATTGAATGGTACTGGGGCAAGCTATCCATTAACCTACTTTTTCTCTACCTGCCCACCATTGATTACACAACTAAAATCATTTCAGATACCTGGCTTTTACTTTAGTAATTTTTAAGATGGCATCTCTTTCCTCAATTTTATTGTGTCCATTTAAATGGTAGTTCATTTATATGGAGGTGGGAGTGTATGGCAGATGCATGTCATACATGTGGTAGTAAGATATCAGTTTGGCAGGGTGGTGGTAGTGGTACAGACCTTTAATTCCATTAGTTAGATCACTGACTTTGAACTGAACCTGAATGGCAGAGTTCCGGGACAGCCAGGGAGTGACACAGAGAAACCCTGTCTTGAAAACCCAACAAACTATCAAATGCATGTAGAGAAAATCAAGTCAGTTTGCTAAAGTCTGTTCTTGGTCCCATCCTTCTAACCTGTAGGTCCTAGAGATGGAACTCAGGCCTTCACAAATGACAGTAAATGTGTTGAAATTCTCAGCCACAATATACCTTTAAATCCTACTTGTATCTGTAAAATTTTTACTTAATCATATTTCTGAATTCCAGTTTATAATGGATAGAGTATTTTCAAATTAATATAAATAAAAATAACTATACTATTCGAAGTACTTTACATTTCGGGGTTATTTAGATAAACATGAACATTTCAATTTTTTTTTCTGTGACTGCAGTAGAAACAACGCATAAAGGGTAAAGCAGTATAAAAGGAATTACTTCTGCATCTCCAATTAAGACCAATTAGAATTGTATTTCCACTCTCATGCACACTATGCAAAAAATCTATTCAGAATGACTATTAAGCTTATAAAGTTCATTAACATTATGATTGGCCTTCTTGTCTATTATCATGTCCTGCCGTGTTTTGTGGGTTTGTAAAACCTATGGGAAAGGATCTATCACAGTTGGAAAACATCTAATGCCATCATCATCTTTGGGGATTTAATTTATTAAATATTATATTAAAGAGTAGAATTTGATATGCTTTTAGAGTTCTCCATAACATTTATGAAAGTTTTTACTTGAAGCCATTGATAAAAGAACTTTAACAGGATTTTACCAAAGTTATTATATTAAAATTAGTATCAGGAGACTAAATGATATAATTCTATCCAGAGCCATGATATTTATTTGCATATGGGGATACAAAATCTTAATCACTTTATGTTTTTCTATTATTTTCTCTATGACATATGCTCGAGTATGTTAAAGAAAGCTTTGAATCTATGAAAATTTTGCTAAAAGTGTGAATGCTCATACATAAGGAGACCAAAAGTTGATGTTGGTAAATGTTATTGATCTATTTCTTTGTCAGAGTCTTCTCAATCAAAACCAGAGCTTTCAGATATAGATGGTATTTTACTCAGTTTGCTCTGGTATTTTTCTAGTTTTTCTTCCCTTGGTTGGAATTACAGTCTGTTTGCTCCATCCAACTGACATTTATTATCCACAATGGTCCTGATCTTTGCAGCATACGTATTTTAAACAGATACACCTGCCCAGTCTTCCTTGGTAGTTTTCTATTTTGTAAGGCATTAGGAAATGGAAGCTGATCTAGCTTACTTGTAAAACTATTAAGCAGCTAATGGTTTTGCCAATGTCTTATGGGTTGTAGAAAACAAGAGTTGTGATTCTTAGGGTCAGCCTTTCCAGTGATAACATGTATGGATTGTTCATCTTTATTTCTTTCTGTTCCCGTTGACTTCTTAATCTCACAGCATCAATATGGAGCCTGTGCACATATTTTATATGCACAATATCACTATGTATCAGAACTACAGAGGTGCAAACACAGGAGGCTGTGGCTTTTATGTGTCTCATTAGCAAATTTCCAAGCATCATTTGTTGTTGTTGTTTTCGAGAATTATGTTTACTTTCAACCATGAAGGTGAAATGTAATACCTGTCTTTCAAGGTTATTTTCTATGTAAACATTCTCTGACAGACATCTGGATAATTAACTTTTACTGAAAGCCCCGAAAAGTCAGAGAAAAATGTGAATGTGTGTCACTTAAGAGAGAGAAACCAGTCTGAAAAGGGCAGGTAAGTACGTCCAGTTCTGTGACATTCAAAGAGAAATATTCCAAGCGCACAGTGTCATGTCCAGGATGAGAGAAAAGGAGACGGCAATAGGTAGATAGAGCACAGAGTATTTTCAGGACACTGACACTAACTTTTCCAATACTATGTATGTGTTGTTACAGTCTTAGTCACTGTTTTAGTGCTTTGACAAGATACCATAACCAAGGCACTTCTTGTAAAAGAAATCAGTTAATGGTGGGCTTGCTTTCTGCTTTACAGGTTTATTCTATTACACAGTGGCAGGGAGCATAGTGGTGTGCAGGCAGGCACTGGAGCAGAGGTGAGAGCTTTCCATTGTGATCTCCAGCCAAGGAGGTGAGAGCTTTCCATTGTGATCTCCAGCCA
>NW_022196915.1:75920701-75934145 GCF_008632895.1 Mastomys coucha
AGAGCTTTCCATTGTGATCTACAGCCAAGGAGGTGAGAGCTTTCCATTGTGATCTCCAGCCAAGGAGGCAGAAAAGTAGAGTGAGTGGAAGAATGAGAGAGTGAGAGAGCTAGAGAGCAAGAGAGAGCAAGAGTGCAAGCAAGAGAGTGATAATGAGGGAGAGAGAGAGAGAGAGAGAGAGAGAGAGAGAGAGAGAGAGAGAGAGAGAGAGAGAGAGAAAGAGAGAGACAGAGACAGAGACAGAGACAGAGAAGGAGAGAAGGAGAGAGAGAGAAGTGGCCACCTAGTAAGGGCTTTTGAAACCTCAAGACTCACCTCAAAGTGACACACTTCCACCATGAAAGCCACATCTCCTAATCCTTTGAAACTGATAACTAAACACTGAAATATACACGTCTCTGGGGTATATATTTATTCAAATCACTACAGGTACATTGATCTAAACCCAAAAATTATACAACAGCAAAATTGAATTAGTCAGTATTCTGCTAATTTAGATAGGTCTGGATAAATATCATACCATGTCACTAATATATCATTCTTGAGAGGGAATTTGATACAAAAAGAGGTTATACATGAAGGGAGACAGACACAGCCATTCAGGGAAAAAATCTCTGTGTTTTCCTTTCAGATTTTTTGTGACTACAAAGTTGCCCTAAATATAAAATATATTTTATTAACTTTAGCAGTTTATTGATTAAGCCAAGAGAGACAGTAGCACTGGGGAAACTCTAGTCAAACTCTTTAAAATATCACTTTTACATAGGATTTATTATAAAAAATTGTTTTTACCATATGGTGGTTATGATTAATACCTGTACACTCTGTGCTGGATAAGTGCTAATGTTTAGAATTTAAATGCTCTTAATTCTTTTAAAAAAGCTGATTAATACCACATGTGGGAGTAGATTTATACACCAATTTGTTTGATCCTTTTTCTTTCTGCAATAAGATCATCTTACATTACAAAAATGTATACAATTTAGTGACTAATATTAAATGAAAATATAATTTCTTACAAATATATTGATATTTTAGCTTATTTTAAAGGACATGAGAAATTGAAATGAAAATATCACTATAAAACCTCATTGCTTTGAAATTTAAAATTAAATGGAAAGAATATTTTTCTATCATCTATCATCAATCATCTACCTAATCATACATCATCGTGTGTGTGTGTGTGTGTGTGTGTGTGTGTGTGTGTGTTAATATGAATAGTATTGGAAACTGAAGTCAGAACTTTGAAAAGTTGTAAAGTATTTTTTTCCTTTTGCTATACTTTAAACAGGTCAACTCAATTTTTATTGTTGTTTCTGTTGTGAAGAAATTGGACAACTTTCTACCTCATAAGCCCCTTTGTTAGCTTTGATATTACCTGCAGGTTCCACTGATCATGCCTGGCTGCATCATCCTAAAATTTTTTTTTATAATATTTTTAAAGACAAATAAAAAGAGAACTAGTATAAAACCAAATACTATGAGAAATAAATATTTGATTTAACTTCTAACTTGAGTGACTGCCCATTAGCAAAACAAAATTTAAAAATTCGCATAGCAATACATTTTGAAGCAAATAATAATAATAATAATAATAATAATAATAATAATAATAATAATAATAATAATACAACGGATATTTGTTGCCGCATTTTCTCTGTGCAGTCACATTAGGGCAGTGACAGGCTTGTGATTGAACAGGAGTAGAGAGGTGGAGCGAGAGTTTGAGGAGGAGAAAGGGCAGAGAGCAGGAAGGGGAGGAGCTCCTTCATCATGGACGCAGAGGATGATGAGGAGTCATACCCCACGTAGTTATACAACCAAACAAAGGTTTTTACAAAATACATTAATTGGGTTAGAATATTGTCTTTATTATTTTGGTTCTGAAACTGTTGTATTGGCATCTTGTAAACTGTGATCTCATTATTTTATACACCTGGTTGGATATTAAAGTATTAAGAGTCATACATTATCTACCGGGTACTAGGAGCTAGCTAGAAGAATGAGTGTGGACTAGATGAATGATTGTGAAGGTGTGTAAGGCGTTGCATGGGAACCAGATGTTGCAAATAGCTGGGAAAGAATAACAAGAGGCCGCTGGAACGTGGTGATGCCGGACAGTACCGGCTCAAGAACAAGGCCCGGTGGGAAAGAGAGTTTGCGGGGTGGATTCATTTTTTAAATATTACCGCAACAAATGATTTAAAAAAAAAATGTGAAAGTAAATTATGTATGTTTCTGGTTTGCAGTAAACAAAAGGTCAGGGTTCATATCCTTGTTTTTGGAACATAAACAAGTGCTTAGTAATCAGGTAAGCACAGAACAGGTATATAAACAGGTTAATGGGTCAATGCAACATTGAATGGAAACATGGACATTACCTTGTACACCTGATCTGTACTGAGTTAACTTTGAGCAAAATTTCAGGATAAACATGGGAATATGGACAAATGTGTTAAAAATGACAGAAAATATTGGGTATTTATATGTAGAACAGTAAAATTATCCTGTAAGTCCTGTGCTGATGTTCTAGAACAGTAAATAACTTTTATGTTAACAAATACAATTATCAACTACTACAGCACTCAGACCTGTTTTAGTTCTCACCATATAGAATTTGTTTTATTAATAAAATAGCTAATTACTGCACTGTCAAAAATAAAATAAAATTAAACTGAAAATGAATTTAAACTTAATTATAACAGGTGACTCTTCAATATGAAGAGTCAATATAGGAGATTTCTTCAAGAAAGTGAAATAATTTTTTTTCTGTAATATCTCAAAAATAATAGGAAAGGATAGATAAATGTTCTATAAGTTAAAAAGGTAAACTATACCTATGAAAACACATAAAATCAATCTCAAATGACCAAAACCAGAAGGTTAGCATACATACCCCAATAAGCACACACACACACAAACACATACACCACTATAACCACCACCATCATCAGCAATAAAATAACAGAAGTCCTTAATCAATTATAATTGATATCTTTCAATATCAATAGTCATAATTCCAAAGTAAAAGCACAAAGATTAACATAAAAAATGCAATGGCAGATTCATTCTTCTGCTTCATACAAGAAACGCAAATCAGCATCAAGGATAAGCATTGTCTTAGAGTAAATTTCAGAAGAATATACTCCAAACAATTATATCCAAGAAGAAAGCTGATGCAGCCATTTTAATATTTGACAAAATAGATTTAAAAATCAAAACTACTTCCTAGTTCTTAAAGCTAGGAATGAACATTCTACACTCATCAAAGGAAAAATCACTCAAGATATCATTTCAAATTTTAACATCTATAACCCAAACACAAAGCACAAACATTTGTAGAAGATACACTATCACAGCTTAAATCACAAACTAACTCTCGTACAATGATAGTATGTGATATTAATACTCTACTCTCACCATTGGGCAGGCTATTCAGACAAAAACTAAACAGAAAAATATAGGAGATAACAGATGTTATAAATAGAATGGACCTTAAATGTAGGTATTAATCATTTTACCCAGATACACCTTGTAGAAATTTCTGCAAAATTGACCACATACTAAAATATAAAGCAATTCCCAATCAATATAAGAAATTTGACATAATTTCCTACATCCTATCAGAGCAAAATTAATTAAACATGGATAGCAACAAAAACAACAGAAAGCTTACAAACTCATGGAAAATAAACAAATCTCTACAAAATGAAAAATGGGACAAGAGAAAAATTGAGAAAGAAAGAACCTTTAATTCAATGAAAATGAATACATGGCATGCCTAAATTTACAGAACACAATGAAAGTGGTGGAGAGATGTCATACCAGCAAATTAACAGCACACTTAACAGCTCGAAAACAGAATGACTTAAAATTAATGTAAAAAGTGTTGGTTGTTTGAGAACATCAAAAAAGATAGACAAGCCCTTATCTAAACTAACTAAATCATGGAGAGATAATACCAAAATTAACAACATCAGAAATAAAAGTGGGGATACATAGCAGCAGACATGGAGGAAATCCAGAGAATTAGGACATACTTAAAAACCTGTACACACCCAACTTGAAAATTCTAAAACAAATGGATAAACCTGTGCAACTGTGACAGGTGATGGGTATTTAACCAAATAATTACTCCTAATGGATATGCATGTAAAGATTCTCTGTTGTGAGCTTCTATTTCAATTTATGATTTAAATTTTTGTGTGAACTTATGATGAACTTTTAACGGATTATCATGTATTCTAAAAGATGTGTAAGTACTGAGGACAAAGAGATGAGAAAAGAGAGGAGAAGAAATTTTTCCCTTTCCCCGATTAGGATCTTTCTGCTTCCCCCCTACATAGCTTTCATAGGAAACTTTTTACAACTTAGTAATAAGTGCTATAATCACTTTTCTAAGTGTCCCTTTCTCTCTTCCTGGGACTTCTGACCAGCAGACTGAAAGTTAGAGCTGCACAACTCCTGGTGAAACAGAACAAAAGCCACATTATTTAATCCTTCCCTGTTAGGCTACAGGTGTTAATCTCCTAAACCAACAGCCTTTTACCCTCAGAAGGAGCAAGAAAGTTGTTAGGACTTTTTGGAAGTTATCAACAGCATTTCAGTATAGTTAGTTACAACATCTGGAGGCCCTCAGACTTTAAAGCCATATCAGAGTACTACTCTGTGCCCCTGCCACTACCCTCTCTGGGCCCAGGGAGTGGCATTATTAGGAGCTGTGACCTTATTGGAGTAGGTGTGTCACTGTGGGCATGGACTTTAATACTCTAGTCCTAGCTGCCTGGAAGTCAGTCTTCTCCTAGCAGCCTTCAGATAAAGATGTAGAACAGTTAGCTCCTCCTGCCTGAATACTGCCATTGATTATGTACTGAATACACCCACCTTGATTATGGTGACTGAATCTCTGAACTTGTAAGCTAGCCCCAATTAAATTTTGTCCTTATATGAGTTCCCCCTGTCATGGTATCGGTTCACAACAGTAAAAACTTAACTAAGTCAGTAGTGTACTCTTTTCATATCTATCTATTCATTATAGTTCTTGAAGTTTCACCAAAAGCAATAAGACAGTTGAAGGAGATCAAGAAGGATACAAATTAGAAAGAAAATTTATCTATAGTAGTTCCCCTTCCCAGGGTGAAGGTGAAGAAAGGAGGGAAAAGGAATGAGGTGGTGCAGGGAGAGAGTGCAGAAAGAAACATTTGTAATTGGAGGACATTTGGGGGTACCATCATGGAAAGCTGGTGCCATAGAAACTTCTTGAAATCTATAATGGTGAACCTAATAAAGACACATAGTATTGGAGGGTGCTGAATCTCAACTGGTCACTTTTTGTAGCAATGTAAAGCTTATAGTGTAGGGACTGGGTTGCACTTGGTTGAGATGCTGACCGAGGAGGTCTCCTGGAAATAACCTGAGCCAACGATAGGACAAGGGATCGCTTTCTGAAAACTAACAGATAGATGAGCTGCATTTTCAAGGCCAATATCCACCTAGGTCATTGAAATGAGAGACCTACAGCTGCACATCTCCCCAGAATAAATGATTCCTGATGATATTCTGCTTTACTCATAGATTTGTGCCTGTTCAGTCATCATCAGAAGTGCTTCTCCCAGGACAAATGGGAGCTGGTTCATAAAACCACAGCTGGACAATATATGGAGAGTCTAAATTGGAAGTCTCCATTGTGTCCCTTCCCTTCAAAGGTGAGGGAACACTGTTGAAGATGGGGAAGAATTACTGGAGTCAGAGGGCAAGGAGGAAAACACAGCACACAGAGCAAAATAATTAGAGCTCATATGCAAGTACAGAGACTGGAGCTGCACGCAGGAGGTCAACATAGTTCTACACCAGGTTCTCTCACACTTATGGCTATTAGTTTGGTGTTTGGGGAGGGGGTCTTATAACAGGGGGAGTGTGTTCTTGATTCCTTTGCCTGTTATTGTGACTCTTTCCCTTTTCATTAGATTTTTCTTTTCCAACCTCAACATGAGGGCTTTTATCTTTTCTTAACATATCTTGTTTTGTCATAGTTGGCTTAGAGGCCAGATCTTTCCTGAAAAGAAATGGAGGAGGAGTGAACAGGAGAAAGAAAAGAAAGAAAGAGAGGAAGAAAGAAAGAAAGAACAAAAGAAAGAAAGAAAGAAAGAGAGAGAGAGAGAGAGAGAGAGAGAGAGAGAGAGAGAGAGAAAGAAAGAAAGAAAGAAAGAAAGAAAGAAAGAAAGAAAGAAAGGAAACTGTGGTCAGAATGTTATTTGAAATGGAAATCTATTTATATAAAACATATCAGAGAATTATTATATGCAGGTGACATGATGATATACATAAGTGACCCTAAAATTCTATCAGGGAATTCCTATCTCTATTTTCAGCTTTTTCAGTGTGTGTGTATACACATACACAGACACACATATGTATATGTGAGTGTAGGACAATTGGACAGAGAATGAAATCATGGAAAATAATTCTTCACAATAGCCTCAAATAACAGAAAATAACATTACATAACTCTAACCAAGCAAATGAAATACCTGCATGTCAAAATTGTCATGTCTTTGAAGGAAGAAACTGAAGAAGTTATCAGAATATGGAAATATCTCCAATGCTCAAACATGGGTAGGAGTACCCTTATAACAATTACCAACTGTCCTATGAAAAGTAATTTAAAGAATAAATGCAATTCCATTAAATTCTAACATAGTTCTTCACAAACATGTAAAGGGCAATTCTCCCTTCTAAGGAAAAACGAAAACAAACCCCCCAACAAACAAACAAACAAACAAACAAAAGATAGCTAAAACAATCGTAAAAATCAACAAGAACAGCATCAAAAAACTGCCAGAGGCATAACTATTCCTGATTTTAATTTGTACTGCAAATAAAAGTCACATAATAGTTAGCATGAAAATAGAAATGTGATCAATGGAATTGAATTTAAGACCAAGCATAAACCCAGCACATATTGAACCTAATTTTGATAAAGAATTCTGAAATATGCACTCAAAAAAAGAGACAACATTGTCAAAAAATTGGTTATCTGCATGTTGCAAGCCTCAAATGGATAAAATTTATCACCCTGCCCAAAACTCAAGTCCAAGTGCATCAGAAGCCTAAACATAAAGCCAAATACACTGAGCCTGATAGAAAAGAAAATGAGAAACCAGTCTTGGATGCATTGGGACAAGAAATAATGTAGCAAGCATAACATCACAGGTACTGATTTTAACAATTTATCAATAACATCAGTATCATTATATTGATCATTATAAATAACAATATCAATATCATTAAACTGAAAAGCTTCTGTAAGTCAAGGACATTATCACTAAGACAAAAAGGCAACCAATAGAATGGAAAGAAGGTTTTATCAACTCCAAATCCAATAGGGGTCTACTATCCAAAATATATAAAGAACTTAAGGAGCTGGATACTAAATAAACATAAAATCTTATTCTAACAGTATGGTACAGATATAAACAGACCTCCCGGTATAGGAATCTCAAATGAGTAAAATACATTTAAAGAAATGTTCAATATTTTTAACCATCAGAGATATTCAAATCAACTTAACTTTGAGATTCTATTTTCTACCTATAAGAATGGGTTAAGACCAGTAATAAATGTGACAGCACATGCTAGTTAGGATATGGAAAAAGAAGAACACTGCTTCATTACTGGTGGGAGTGTAAGCTTGTAAAACCACTATGGAAATCAGTATGGTAGATATTTAGAAAACTGGAAGTCATACTACCTCCAGACCCAGCTAGCAGCTATACCACTCTTCACCATCCACAGAATGCTCTATTCAACCATGATGACACTTCATCAACCATGTTCATTGCAATTTTATTTATAATATTCACAAACTGAAAACAATCTAGATGCTATTCAATAGAATGATGAATAAGGAAAATGTGTTATTATTATTCAGCTGAAAAATAAGACATCATTAATTTCCAAATGGATGAAAGTAGGAAAAAACAAACAAACAAACAAAAAAAACAAAACAAAATCAACAATAATTAAAAAAAAAAAACCAAGCTCAAGTGGAGGCTCCAAGATGTGACACTATTACTGTTACTAAGGTGTGTTTACAGACAGGAGCCTAGCTACCATGGCTGCCCTCCAAGAGACCCAAGAAGCAGGGAAGTGTCAGATGCAGATACTTACACTCAACCAATGGACAGAAGGTGTGGATCATTGTGTTTGAATTAGGCAAAAGCAGAAAAAGCTGAAAAGGAAGGCAACCCCATAGGAAGACGAGCAGTTTCAACAAATCCTGACCCCTGAGATCTCCCAGACACTGAGACACAAACAAGGCAGCAAACACCAGCAGATATGAGGCCCTGACACATATACATCCGAGGACTACCTGGTCTTGCCTCAATGAGAGAAG
This sequence comes from Mastomys coucha, assembly GCF_008632895.1. Taxonomy (NCBI): domain Eukaryota; kingdom Metazoa; phylum Chordata; class Mammalia; order Rodentia; family Muridae; genus Mastomys; species Mastomys coucha. Next base: position 75,929,097 of record NW_022196915.1, read on the forward strand.
ATACACCTAACCCTCAAGAGTCTTGAGGCCCCAGGGACTGGAGATGCACAGTGGGGTGGGCATGGGGAAGTGGTAACATCCTCTTGGAGATCAGGAGGAGGTATGGTACAAGTAACAGTCAGACAACAGACCAGGAGGGGGATAACAACTGGATTGTAAAAAAGTTTAAATAATGATGATGATGATGATGATGATGATGATGATGATGATGATAATACCTTCCCGTATGAGGTAAGCCAGACTCAGAAAAACTGTATGCAGAAATTCATACATAATATTGTATGTTTAAATTTATAAGTTGATATTATCCATTAAGTACATGAAAATACTACCATCCAAAGACCCAGAGTGGTTAAGTAAAGAAAAGAACTCTAGCTCTAGCGTGGACACATATGGATCCCCTGGAAGGGGAAATAAAGTAGATTGTGTGGGATGCTTGTGAATGGGATAGGGAGCAGTCAGATGGTGAGTTGTATTGAAAGTAGGGGATGGAGTATAGTGAGAGATGGCAAAAATTGGGGGACATTCAAGGGAGTAGAAAACTTGTGCTGTGGAAATTTCCTGGAATCTATGATTCTAATGACAATTCTTCGTAATGGGTGATATGAATTTTTTTAATTCTTAATTGTAAATCATTTGGACCACTTTACCAAGGATACCATATCCTCAACTGGCTGAACACAGAGAAGGGAGAAAGTGACCTTATGCCTACATGGAGCATCCACCACTACTTTGCAGTCTCCTTCATGTGGGAAGAAGGTACTCTGCTCACTCCTGAAAGAAAAACATGGACAAAACTTAAGCACAAGACCATTGACCTACAGTCTGTCCTGACTGCAAAATATGCCTGTGCCACAGTGGAACAGAACTTGAGGAAGTATCCAACCAATGCCCGATTTGATTTAAAGCAGACTCCGTGAGAAGAAAACAATAACCTACACTGTTTGGGTAACAAAGAAACAGAGCCTAACTAACCAGAAGATCTAGGGTAAAACCAAACATTACCTGCAAAAACAAAAATAAAATGAAAAATTTCAAAAGGTATTTTGGTATACTCACAGATGAATGAATGTCTTATCAACTCATCATCAGAGAGGCTTCCTCTGGCAGAATATTGCACAGTTGCACAGACCTTCAGCCAGGCATTATGTGGAGGTAGTGTCTAAATTGAAGACTTCTATCAAATCCCTCCTGTGAGAGCTCAGGAAGTCCCAGAGTGGAAGTGGCAGGGGGATTTTAAGTGTCAGAAGGGATGGAGGACATCAGGAGAACATAGACCTCTGAATCAACTATGTAAGGAGAATGTAAGCTTACAGAGACTGGAAACATCAAGCCCAGGACCTATATTGGTCTTCACTATGTTCTCTCCGTTTATATTATTGCTATTAGCTTCATACTTTTATGGGACTCCTTTCTGTGAGACTGCTTTTGATAATTTTTCCTCCTGTTGTATTGCTATGTTAAGGTTCAATATAAAAGTTTATATTGAATTTGTATTTTATTCTGTCATGTCTGGTTGTTATCTCTTAGAAGCTTATTCTTTTTAAATGTGAGATGGAAAGGGAGTTGATCCAGAGGTATGAGGAGGTGGAGAGAACAAAGGAAAGGTTGGGAGAGGGAATGCTATAATCAGAATACATTGTATTTTAAGTAATCTATTTTCATTCAATAAAATGAAATAATAATTAATGTATAAGAAAGTAAGCAATGTATACCGGGAAGGCATAAGTTCAATCATAGAGAACAGATTGTCAACTTCAAATCTAAGAATTAAACTTTAGAAATAATACGTACTCCAAAATCTCTCATTTATTTCATTAAAAAAAAAAGTAGACCTTACTAGTTCTTCTTCCCAAGAAGATGTTCATTGAGACAATATATACATAAAAAAATATTCATGGAGGCTGGATGATGGTGGTGCATGTTTTTAATCCCAGCCCTTGGGAGGCAGAGGCAGGCAGATTTCTGAGTTCAAGGCCAGCCTGGTTCTCAGAGTGAGTTCCAAGACAGCCAGGACTATACAGAGAAACCCTGTCTCAAAAACAAACAAACAAACAAAAATTCAGGGAAAAGCAAGTCAAGAAGTCTCAACACTGCCCAGAGAACTACAGACAAGTGAGGGATTGTGAGAACAGAAGAACTGTTCTTCTCCACCAAAGATCATAACAATTGGCTGCTCAATAGCACTCAAGCAACTCCCATACATAATGCTTGTATTAGCATTATACATATTAAACATGGTATATTTATGTATTTAGGAATATATACATATACACATATACATATATGCATGGTGTGTATATAGAAAAGAGGTGAATAAGAAAGAGGTGTAAAAGAAAGAGGTAAATTTGAAAGAGAACAAAGAATTTTGGTAAGGAGAAAGGGAAGAAAAGAAGAATAGAATTACATTATTATTCCAAAAGTAAAATAATTAATAGTTATGAGGACAGAAATTAGCAATAAGATGTAATGTCACTCTATAAAGAAGAATCCTCTTACAAAACATAGACACTCAGAAGAGCTAAAGAGTACATAGGGAGATAAGTACCCACTGTTATTGTCAGATAATGTATATTAATGTAGCTATTACAAAACTCAGAGTAAAAGTTACTCAAAACATGAAAAGTACAACTCCAATGAGATCTATACAATTCTCCTTCTGTGTATACATATAAACCAAATTAAATCAGTGTGTAAAAAATACATCAGTATTTTCATGTCGTAGCACTCTAATCTATGGTCACGGAAAGAAAACAAATATCCATTTAAATAAATGAAGCAAAAAGTACAAAAACATGTTCCATGGGAAAATATTGATTTATAACAAAGAATGAAATCCTATTAGTTGCAAAGGTAGCTATTCAATTGTTCCCTGTTTTATGAAAGTAGTGTGTCTTAGGGAGTCAGTATTTCTTGATCTCACTGATACATACAATAACAAATATTTGGTCCCATACAAGTTCAATCAAGAGGACAAAAATGGAGACTAGAGAAATAATTCACAGACATTGGGAGTGTTTTACCAGGTGAGTGCTGACACAGACAGCTAGAAGTTGTTATGGTTAGCTATCACATCCTATGGTTACTATAATCAATCGTAACTAACTGCTTAGGTCACAGTACTTAAAGAGGAATTTTTTATACATTTTCAGTATGTAGCTATGGTAAATTTATATGAAGTTATATTAAATTTTATTTTAAAGTTACAGGAGACATATAGCTGTCAAAGCAGCATTTTGTGCGATTAGTTGTTGTTATACTAATGAACACTTAATAACTATAACAAAAGCTCTTGAGCTATCATGCCCTGTAATTAGTATACATTCTTTCAACTTTAGATAAGTGGAACTGGGGGTTGATGTTGTTGTTGTTGTTGTTTCAACTAAATTTTCCTTTTTGTTCTTGGCCTAGAAATATAAAAGGAAGCACGGTTGTACTCAGAATGAGATGTTTAAACCCTTTCTCCAGCTCATGCAATGCTGATTTTAGGCTGGGTCAGGTTTTTTTTTTTTTCTTATCATAATGTAACACCAGTGTGAAAAGCTCTGCTTACATATTTATTGTATGGTGGTTCTATTCAGCTCTGGCTTCTAAATGCTAGAACTGGGTGCGATCACAGGATGATGTTGATACTAAAATCTCCATAAATATTTCTTTGTTTCTTACTAAAAAAAAAAAATCCAAGCAGGGAGAATTATAATATAGGTCATCTCTCTAATAACCTCTTCTATTCCACAACTTTTAACATGTTCTGACATGCACACCATTGAAGAAAAGACTACGTGAACATTACAACAAATGAATTGATAAAAAGACAAGGATAAGAAGAAAGTAATCCACTCTGAAGTTTAAGGAAGGATGTCTTTATGAATGACTCTTCTGTTGTATGATTTAGGATAACGACAGTGCTCCTGGCTACCCTGAAACTCCGGGATGATGCATTTCTCCAAGATGACAATAGCAATGACTTCTGCAAAGGACACAGTAGTTTCACACTAGAAAAATATCTCAGGCATTTACTGTCTACTGAGCTGTGAAAGAATGTGTTGGATAGGAAGGCTCTGTGGAGATGGTGCCACTTCACATTTGAAATCCCTTCAATTTCATACCATTGTCCTGGGGACAAGCTTATGTTTATTCTGAGTATCACTGCCCTTATCTCATAGGCCTTTTCTTTTCGTTGCTGCTTCTGTCCAAAGTATATTAAACATCTCCCAATACTTAGCAAATATTTTTTCTGAATCTCAGGCTTTAAATTTATGCAGTTATAACATTGTGCATGATACACCATTTTTATCTCAGATATCTAATAAACTATTTCTAAGAACAGTATTTTTCTCCAAATATTTTCTTTGTATTTTTATTAGCTGGCATATAGTAACAGTAAGTGATATTATTTGTTTTAGTGATAGATAATTTAATTAGAATAAGTATGTTAAAGTGAGTAATAGTTTTCATATAATTGTATTTTTATCAAAATAATTGTAGTAACTGTTTAAGTAATAATATGAATTTGAGGCCTTTAATCAGAACATAAATTTATATAACCATATGCCCATTTGACCTGTTCACCATAGAGTTAATGGAAAGGTGTGTATGTATGTATGCATGTATGTATTTATGTATGTATGAACTTTTGTTTAAAATATACTTTATTTTTAGGTAAATTGCAAGTAGAAACAAATACCACTTTTAAACAGAAATAGAATCTACATACACAATAATCTAAAAACTTCAATAAATATTAGATGTTTTAAATGTCTATGTTTCTATTCTGTAGCAAAAAGGTGTTATATTATTATAGCTAAAAAATATTATAGATAAGAATTTTTAATATTAAGAACTCAGGAGTAAAATTCATGTAAACTCTTACATAACATCAGATATTCTTCTACTGCTGTGATAAAACACAAGCCTACCAATTGTAGAAGAATTGTTTATTTGAGGATTGTAGTTCCAGCGAGATAATAGTCCATCAGGGCAGGCAATTGTGGGAGCAGGCTGCATATGTGTCATCAGAAACAGCTGTGATGCCAAGCAGTAGTGGCA
>NW_022196915.1:75934155-75936189 GCF_008632895.1 Mastomys coucha
CTCACATCGGAAACCAGAAACTGGAAACAGTTTTAACAAGAAATGTCCAGAGCCTTTTGATAGCTAAAATATTCCTTCCAGTGATATACTCCTTTAAGCGAAGGAAGGAATCCTAATAATCCCCAAAGAACTACCAACTAGGGATCAAGAAATTAAATGCCTGAGAATTTAGGGGACATCTAGGTTCCCTACCCAGTAGATGCTCCCTCCCACCACCAGCTCTACTGTGGGGTATTCTGAGAACTCACAGACATTCTTCTCTAATTATATCTAATAATGAATTCTTCCATATGCTTAGTTTCAGAATGTTGAAGGCTTTAGATTGTTCAGCCAAGAATGGTAATGCTTATATGATTTTTCTCAAACATATTAATAATGGGAGGTACATCTATTCAAGCCTCTGTGAATAAATAATTTCTATAAAATATGTCTTTAAAATGTGTAATATACAGGAACACCCTGCTTTGCACATTCTGTCCTAATGTGTGCCTTTGGGCACATCCCTAGAAAATTGATTTTGAGGGCCAAAGGAGGTGTTTTTAATTTAACAGATATTGCCAAGAAGAGCTCTAAAGAGTACAAGTCAGAAGTCCTGCCAATGCATGTGAATGAATCCTCAGCTTCCTCTCGGTGCCCTTGCCAAGAACTGATGGCTATTATCAATGATTTTAACCCAGTTACACTTCTGGTAGACAAAAAATGGCATTGCATGCTTGTCTCATCTTGGACAGTACAGAATACAAAGCAGTTTTCCTGGAGTTTGTCATGCTTGTCCATCTTACATGATTTCCTTCTTTCTTTTTTAAAATGAAACTTCAAAAGATTTTTTAAAAATGTGTAATATAAGAAGAAGGCAGATATGACAATAAGACAGAATACTCAGACATAAAATTACACCACTAGTACATGAATAACTTTAGTAATTGACCTGGGGTAAGCAGGTAACTGAAAAAAATACAAACACAAATTCAAACATGAATGTTGGCACAAAGATGTTTCAGAAGTAGGTAGCAATTGTTATAATCTGACAACCTGTTTGAAACCCAGAATCCATAGAAGAAGAGAACCACATACTGTCAGTCCACTCCCCTTTTTGTTATCAGTTTTGTAAATTTGGATATTCTAGCCCTTGTGGTTAATTTGGATGAGGGTTTACTATCTTGTTTATTTTCTCAAAAAAATCAAATCTTTCTTTCATTGGTTCTTTATGTTGTTCTCTCTGCTTTTATTTTCTTGACTTCAGTCATCAGTTTGATTATTTCCTGCTTCCTAGTCCTATTTGAAATGCTTGTTTTCTTTCTTTTTTATTTTTTCTTAATGTAGGCAGTTAATGGTATGAACTTTTCTTCTTATCACTAGCTTCTTTGTGTTCCATAAACTTGGGGATGCTGTTCCTTTTAGTTGAATTCTAGAAAATCTTTTACTTCTTTCTTTATTTCTGCTTTGAAATAAAGCAGAACCTAGAATAAACCTAGAAGCCTTACAGTAGAGAATTTTTCCGTTTCTCTGTGTTTGTAAGCATTTTGTTGTTCCTATTGTTGAAATCCAGTTTTAATCTGTGATGATCCTATAAGATGCAGTGCTTATCTTAAATTTCTTGCATCTGTTGAGACATTCTTTATGACTTATCACATGGTCAACTTTGAAGAAAGTTCCATGAGTTTCTGATAAGCAGGTATTTTCTTTGGTGTTTGAATGAAATACTCTGTAGATATCTTTTACATCCATTTAGTTCATAAAATCTGGTAACTTAATATTCCTCTGTTTAGTTTTTATCTGGATGACATGTCCATTAGTGATAGTGAGGTACTGAAGTCTGCCACTATCAGTGTGTGAGTTAGTTATAATTTAAATTTCAATTGTGCTTCCTTTACAAGCCCTTTGCCTTGTGGTTGGAACATAGATGTAACATGCCCACTCCCCTCACCTTGTATTTCCATTTCTATTCTCCTTAAAGATCTTTTTTTTTTCATTTACATGTAAATTTCTCCATTCCCAGTTTCCCCTCCAAAAAACAAAGAAACAAACAAAAAC
>NW_022196915.1:75936627-75946323 GCF_008632895.1 Mastomys coucha
AAACCAAGTACTTAAAATGTATTTTCTATAGAAGATAATATGTTAAGCTTTGATTGAGATTAATATTTCAGTATTTTTTACTATAAAATGTTAAAATTGCAACCATCAAAAAAAAAAGAATTTAAAAATTAGTTTGGTAGATCTTTCCTTTGATGTGTATAAAATGTTCTTCCCTGTCTCTTTTAAATAATCATTGATGGGAGCCCACCAGGCCTGGAATGGCTTGAGGTGGAACAAAGCATTGGACACAGGTCTTGATCTCCTGTCTTTAACTCTTTCTTACTCTTTTGTGCTAAAATCTTGATTCTTTATTACTTGTGCCTAAATAAGTGTTAATATCTGGTAATTAACTCATGGTGTTTAGCAGTGGAGAATTAAAGGATAGATTTTTTTCCTAGCTTCCCCTTCTCTGGCCAAGGAGCCCAGAGTCCTTCACTGGCTGGGCTGAACCAGAGTGAACCAGGGGAAGGAAAAAAGAGAATTAAGATTCTTTTTTTTTTTTTTTGCGAGTAAATATGCACAAACATATACATACAAGCTGTCTGATTCAATCAACTCCATAGTGTCTCAGATTTCCTACATGTTTTGTATCCAGAATTTTTTTTATATATTTACCACTTCATTTGACTGATGTATGCATTTCTTCTTCCATATTTTCTACCCCTGAGATTCTCTCTTCCATCTCTCGTGTTTTGTTGGTGATGTTTGCATCTGTAGTTTCTGTTCACTTACCTACATTTCTCCATTTCCAGAATTCCCTGTGTGTGTTTTTTTTTTAAAGTTTTTTAACTTTTTTTTTTTAATATCTATTTTCATGTGTTGTATACTCTATTCATCTCCTTCACCTCTGTTCCCTTGTCTTTTGTTTATTTGTTTCTTGGCTGTCTTGCATTTCTTGAAGGAATTTGTTTGTGTCTTTCTGGCTTTCATTAAAGGACTTATTAATTGACTCTTTAAGGATCTCTATAATCACAAAGTTGATGTTAAAGTTTTTCTCTAGTGCTTCAGCTGTGTTGGAATATTGAGGAAGTTCTGCAGTAGGAGAGACGGGCTTTGGTGATGGTTCATGTTGATGTGGCTCTTGTTCATTGTGTTCTTATGCTGGCCTTTAGGTCTTGGGTTTGTGGTAATTATAGATTTAGATGACAATTTCTGAACTTGTTAGTGGGATGTTTTCCCACCAACCAACAAACACACACAGGCTTGAATGAGGCACCCAGGCACATATGTAGCAGACATGCAGCTCAATCTCCGTGTGAGTCCCCCATCAACCGGAGTAGAAGTTCTCCCTAAAGAAGTACCATCATTGTGGTATCTGTTCCCCAACAGGACTGCCTTGTCTGGATTCAGTGAGAGAGGGTATGTCTATCCTGGAAGATGCTTGTTGTCCCAGGATGGGGTGCCCCAACTTCTCAGAGAAGAAGGGGATAGGTGGAGGGTCTCTGTGATGGGGATGGGAGGAGGCAGTGTTTGATGTAAATAGATCATCATTGTACATTGTAAGGTTTTAGCTGTGTTGAAGTTTTAAAAACATTTAGTTAAGCTTTAAAAATCAACTCAGTGCTAGAATGCTGTATACTCCCAGGATCGCTCTGTCCCTTACTGATACACGGTAAATGGTGTTAATAATTCTGATAGTAAATCATCAGCATTTGTTTCCATACCCACAGAGACATGCTCTTTCCAATTAAGATATTAGTCATATTTTTGAAACCAAGAATGAGGTGCTACATACCAAGAGTGGTAGGTACAATGTGTGCTTAGGGAAACAAAAGCAATGAGATTCAGCAAATACACCTTTCCAAACGTTTCACAAAATGATTGTTCATGCCCAACCTTGTAATTTCAGTCATTTTCTGCTCTCCTGAAAGAGAAGCTTTATCCTCTCAAAGAATATTATTATTTTTTAGACAAATCTTTCCTCTTGGGATGAACAAGTGAAAATATAATTTTAAAAATAAACTGTTTGTTACATAATACTTGCATGTTTTACACAGATATGCACTGAAAGGCATCTATTATATTATGACTAAACTGAGATCTGGAGAGATTTGATTATCAAATTGTTTACAAATATAGTCTTTCATGTATACGTACATTTAGATAATTGAGTTTTAAACCAACTAAACAGCACCATGCTCATTTATATTCATAATCAGTACACTAATATTAAGAAAATGTGCTTTTGAAGATGCTGTATGAAAAAGTTAGGTTTGTAAACAATAGAATTTTATTAACTATAATTCTATTTTAAGTGTGATCTGGTAGTAAGTTTTAACCTGAATTAGACAGAGGGGACCCCAGTTTTGAGGCATAAAGGGCACCTTTTACTTGTCTCCTATCATGTTAGAAAATGAAAAGACACAGCCTTGGCATTTTTCTCTTAAATTCACTAATCCTTTTCACAAGTTCCCTACCCTCATGTTATCAGTGATTCCAAATGATGCATCTCATATGATTATTACATTGGTGATTCGATTTAAGACTGAGAGTTTGGGGAGGGGTGTCTCACTTGTCAAGATCACAACTATCTGCCAGTTTTTTACCAGAGCAAGAAATGAGTCCGAGAGCATTTAGGATTCATTTTCCCCTGATCAGTAGCTATGCATGCTACCATATGCCCGACTGTCTACCTCTGAAAAGACATTGTATCATAAAAGAACAGGGTCTTATAGTAACTGAGGACATGTGTGTGTGTGTGTGTGTGTGTGTGTGTGTGTGTTTTGTGTATGTGTGTTTCTAGTAAGAATATGTGGTGAAATTTAAATAATGGGAAACATGAGCTCAGTCTTTCTATTGGATTAGTTAGCATACGAAGAACAAATTTTAGTCCAGTCTGTCTCTTAAGCCCCAACTATAAATATAAATGAGCTCGACTTGCCTTAGGTGGATGCCTATTACAAATAACACAAACATTTGAAATATGGCATTAGTAGTTATTTGAAAACCAAACATTCTAGATACCAGTTTTATTTATAAAGTCGGCACCATTACTGTAGGACATGTCATTAGAAAAACATATTTAAATTATGATGCAGACGTATGTCTTGAAATTGCCTGAATTATTCACACTCCCCAAAGTGATAATCTTTTTTCTGCACAATCATTTTCTCCAACAGGTTTAGTGCATTTTAATGTAACTCTGTTAAATATCAGTTTTAGAATTCAGATTTATAAATAGTATTTTAAAATGTTCAATGGGACGAGCACCCCTGAATTCCAACAATATGTTTGCTCATTTGTTTGCCTGACCACAAGTGGTGACTCCTGGCCTGACCCTATTTCAGTCCTGAGGTTCTGAATAAAACTTTCCAGGCTTCACTGCTCACTAAGATCCCTTAACTATACTTCTACTTTAGATATCCATAATTTTCATGACTTTACATATCTTATTCATTCGTATTTACCCAGATGGATTGAAAAAATAAAGATCACTTGAACTGGAGCTGATAATATGCATGTACAGAGAACCCTTGTCTTGTAGTGGCTTGAAAGACAGTTCTTTCTTAAAATTTTCAGTGCACAAAACAGGAACATGCATTCCACATGGACTGGGACTGAATTTTGAAATTATCTTTGGCTGGGCTCTCAATTTGTAATGCAGTACACTCACAACAAACTGAAGATTGGCTTCCTGGCTCAACAGTCATTGAGCCAGAAGAACTTGGAGGACTTTGATGGTCTGGGTGTGTCAACACTGCATTTTAAAATGATAGTTGTATGATGGTTTTTACTGTTGGCAAGGATCCATATAACAAGAAAACCAGGAAAAATTAATGCTAAATAGTTTAAGATTTGGATCTCTGAGCAATACAGAATATTGCAAAATTTCATTTGAAATTTTTCGTTTGATTTTATAAAAATAAAATTGTACATTTAGTTTTGTTTGTTTCTTTTCTTCTTTTTTTGAACTACATTAGTACTTTATTGTTTTTATTTTATTTTTTATTAGATATTTTCTTTATTTACATGTCATATGATATCTCCTTTCCCGGTTTCCCCTCCAAAAAAAAAGGAAAAATTAAGAAAAAAAAAAAGAAGTAAATAAAAAAAAAAAAACCCTGTTCCCCTGCCTCCCTGCTCACTAACCCACCCTCTCAAACTTCCTGGCCCTGGCATTCCCCTACTAATGACTCTAGCAGTATATGTATAGCAGAGGATGGCCTTGTTGGTCATTAATGGGAGGAGAAGCCCTTGGTCCTGTGAAGTTTCTTTACTTAATACACACTAGAAATTCTTGCATGTATTTAAGACTGAATTAACCAGACCAACTTATATTTAGTAAACAACATAGAACAAAGACATTTTATCAACTTTTTTTATAGACATTTTCTTTATTTACATGTCATACAATATCTACTTTCCCAGTTTCCCCTCCAAAAAAACCCCAAAATGCAAAAAACCTAAAACAACAACAACAAAAACAACCCCCTGTACTCTCCCCCCTCCCACTGCTTGCCACCCCACCCTCTCCTGCTTACTGGCCCTGGCATTCCCCTCACTGGGGAATAGAACCTTCACAGGGCCAAGGGCCTCTCCTCCCATTGATGACTGACTTGGCCATCCTCTGCTATACATATGCTGCTGGAGCCATTAGTCCCACCATGTGTACTCTTTGGTTGGTGATTTAGTCCCTGGGAGCTCTGAGGGTACTAGATAGTTCATTTTGTTGTTCGTATTAAGGGGCTAGAGCACCGACTGCTCTACTGAAGGTCGTGAGTTCAAATCCCAGCAACCACATGGTGGCTCACAGCCATATGTAGTGAGACCTGATGCCCTCTTCTGAGATATCTGAAGATAGCTACAGTGTACTTACATATAATAAATGAATTTATTAACTGTTTTTAACATGTTCTAGAGTGAAGTTGCAAGAATGCAGGTTTAAAATGAGTCTTTCATGTATAACTATAGGCTTTATTCTATTCTGACACCTTTGGAATTCTTTGTACTCAATTTTAGTAGTTATGTTGATTACCCTCCCTAAACATAGGCTTAAGAAAAATCAAAATTGAATTTGCTTCATAATATATATTGCCTATTGGCACATCAAATTTTATAATGTTCTTCAAAATATTATTTATGTATGTTTTTGTAATATGAATGGCATTGTTTCCTTTTCATCAATATATACTAGAGGAAATCATCAAATACAATAGTATCATAGATGTTCCACTATGATTTTAATATTTGATGCCCTAGTTGTAAATTGTTATCTTCTTAGTTAAAGTGTTTTGACTGAAAGAAAGGAAACAGTGTTCTGGGTTAAATAATAGTGTTATTTAACAAACAAAATTTAAGGTATGTTAAATATTAATCAGTTCTAAATATAAAACATTTTTACATAATGCTACATGTAAAATTTGACCCAAATATTTTAAATAACCATTTTTAGTAATCAACAATTGTTATATCTTATCATCTGTGAACATTTCATACCAATGTGGGTAATAGATCAATCATACATTAAAGGATCAATTCCTCTTCAGACAGTTAGGTGTGATAAGCAAGCATAATATTACCCTCATTTTGGTGCTTTTTTTTCCTTCAGAAAAATAAATGGCATTTTCAAATTCAGAAATTCATAAATAATGTTGTTGGAGACAACATAAAGATGATTCTGCTTATGTTATCATTTGGACTCAAGGCTTTGTTTCTTTTTTTAATGATATCTCTCTTCTTTTTGTGACAGTTTGAAAATGACTCTGATCACACTATGGTTGACATAGAATGATACCCTTCAATTAATGCCCATAGTGAAAAACATTCTAAATCAAGATAAATGAAAGCGTTAAAAATTTATAGGAGTAGAGCTGAGTGAACGTGGCATAAATCTGTCAAGATTGTTCACAATGAGAATACTAAAACACTCTGCAGAGACAAAAGTAGCCACCAACAAGGAGGCCCCTTGTGTTGATTAGGAAATCTAAGTTTTAAACTCTTGTCTGATTTACATCTGTTCACTCCTCATAAATATATGTTTCAGCCGTCTACACATGTGTGGTAGGAATTATCTAGAAACATCGATCTTATCTTCAGGCAAATTACTTTTCCAATTATTAGTAAATACTTCCCTACATACCCATGCTAATTTTTAAAATGTACGTGGAAAAACCTCTTGGGAATATACCCAAAAAAATGCCCCACCATGCCACAGGGGCACTCTATGTTCTGGTATTGGGTAAGGGAAAAGGACTGAAGCCCTGTGGGCCAGTAGAAAGAATGAAAGCAGAAAAAAAAAAGAAAAAACAATGAAAGCAGGCAGTCTTGGGTGGTAGGAAGTTGAAGGGACCCTCCAGAATGCACCAGAGACCTGGGAGGTGAAAGACTTAGATAAAATGCCGGACAGTAGGGTGAGGAAGCTAATAGAGCCCACCTCCACATTCACATAATTGTTCCTGTCTGAAAGAATTACAGGTATGGAAATTGAGAGGAACCTGAGGAAAAGAATGTCCAGCAACAGGCCCAAAGTGAGATCTAGCTCAAAGGGAGGTCCCAAGGCCTTACACTATTACTGAGGCTATGGAGTGCTCACAAAAAGGGACCTAGCATAGTACTCCAGAAGACACAGCAAACAGCTAGAAGAGTCAGATGCATCCAACCAATGGACAGAAGCAGCTGACCCCTGTTATTGAATTAGGGAAAGGTTGAAAGAAGTTGAGGAAGGAGATCCTGTAGGAGGACCAGCAGTCTCAATTAATTTGGACCCCAGAGATCTCTCAAACCCTGAGACACCAAACAGGCAGCATACACCAGCTGATATGAGGTACCCAACACATATACATAGAGGACTGCCAGGTCTGTGTACATTCAAAGATGATGCACTTAACCCTCAAAAGACTGGAGGCCCCAGAGAGTTTAGAGTTCAGGTGGGGTTGGGGGTGGGGATATCCACGTGGAGACATGAAGGTGGAGAGGTCATGTGGAATGTGGAATAGTCGGAAGGTGGGTGGAGGTGGGGGGCATAAAATATGGAGTATAAATAAATAAATAAAAATTTTAAAAGTATGTGGAAAAACAGGGATAATACATTACACAATCTGTTTTTCTTTTCCAGTCTGAAATGGACCACTATTTTTTTTCATTTATCAATTAAATATACTATCTATGGTCATTTGAATAACTAATGTCCCCTATAGGCTCTTATATTTGAATATTTAGTTCATAGGGAGCAGTGCTATTTGAGAATTAGGTGAGGAGGCCTTGTTGGAGTGTTCGTAGCCTTCTTGCTTGTGTGAGGGTGGGTGTCACATTACAGTGGCTTGGAGAATAGCTTCCAGTACAAAAGACACTAGAAAGTAGGGGTTAAACATGCATGTAAGCCCATTTCCATATTACGTGAATGGTGTAGATTTCATCTTCAGAAAAGAGAGCATATTGCCTGTTTGTTCAGAGCAAATTATTGTCTGGACAATAGCCTTGGTTGTTTGGTGTTCCGCATGGGGCCCCTTCAGCCAACCACTCAATTAGATAATCCTAGTTCTGGATACATCATTTTATGACAAGAAATAACTTCTTGAGTCTTTGACTCCCACATTATTTGGAGATTTTCTTTAGATCACCTTCATAATTTAGGAAGTTCTATGTGTGATGTTTCTGGACTGCCTGTCAAAAGGCCATGAATTTTAGCCATTAATCCTTCTCTATATTTCCTCCTTCCATCTCCTCTCCCCACTGCTTCCCTGCTTAACTTTCTGATTCCAGGCCCTAACCAATCACAACTCTATATTCTATTTCCCTTTCCTAACAAGATTCCTTTCCTAAAGACCCCACTCTAGTCTCTTATTCTATACCTAAACTCTGTGGTTCCGTGGATCATTGCTTAGTTGTCATTAACTTAACAGCTAATAAACAGATGCATCCCATATTCCTCTTTTGGGTATGGGCTATTTCACTTAAGATGATTAGCTTTCTAATTCTGTCCTTCTGTGAATTACATGATTAGATTTATGGTATTGGCTACATAATATTCCCTTGGGAAATTGTACCACATTTACTTTATCAGTTTTTTTTTTTTTCTTAAGGGACATGTAGTTTGTTCCCCATCCCTGACTATTATAATTAGGGTACCAATTAAATGGATATTATTGTCTGTGGTAGTATGAAGTATCCTTTGGATATATGCCCAAAAGTGGTATATGTGGATCTAGAGATAGATCATTTTGCATCTTCCTTAGGAGCTACCATTCCGCACAGATTTCTGTAATTACTGTTCAAGTTTGCACACTCACCAGCCATGAATGAGTGTTCTTCTTCTTCTGCATTTTTGCCAGCAAGAGATCTCACCTGTTTTATTAATCTTAGCCATTTTAACTGGTATAAGATGAAATATCAAAGTAGCTTTGATTTACTTTTCTCTATTAATATTAAACAAAGATGTTGAAAATTTAATATTTAAATTTAATATTGAAATGTTTCTCAACCATTTGAATTTCTTCTTTCAAGAATTCTCTGTTTAGATCTGTATCATATTTTCAATTTGGTAATTTATTTTCTCACTGTTTATTTTCTTGAATTCTTTATTTTGAATATTACTCCTTTACTGAGAGGTGTATTTTGTAAAAAAAAAAAAAAAAAAAAAATGTTTTCTATTCTGTAGACTGCTGCTTTCTCTAAATGGTATATTCTGTGTTATATAGAAGCTTGAAAATGTTATTTTATTCCCCTTATATAATTTTCATCTTTGAGGATTACTGCTGAGTCACTACACCCATTCTAGTATTTTCTGGCTGACTGGTTCAACTCTATTCTGGTTCAAACTCATCTCCAAGCTGATTGATTCAATGTTGGCTTCTCAGTGAACTGCTCAGTTTGAATTCAAACAAACTCTAACAATGTATTCTAATCTTTGGCTCCTTATTCTGTGGATTCAGTTACCTCTGAGACTTGTACTGAATGGCAGGAACTCATGAACAATGAACTTGGCACTCAACCCCAGTGCACTGCACTCACTGCCTTGACTCCCAGCTGATTCAAATCCCACTCACCTTCCCTCCACTGAACTGACTGACTTTCTCCACTGCACCGCTCTCAAACAGCTTTTCTCCTGAGAGTTGGGTATATCCTATCTCTAACTTATTCTTTCAAACCTTTCTATTATTTGTCAGTTTCTCTGCCCCTCAACTAGACATCATTGTCCTGATTAAAGATATGTACTAAGGACATGTTTGCCATCTAGTCAGATCACACAGACTGAGAAGGTCTCTGCATGTGATCAAAGCAGCCATGTTGGTGGTTTAAAATTTGTCTACAGTAGCTTCTTTAATTTTATGAGGTCCCACTTATGAATTCTTGATTATATTATCCATGCTAATAATGTTCTCTTCATTAAGTTTTCTTCTGTGTCAGAATTCCAAGTTATTCCCTATGTTCTCTTCTATCTGACTCAGTGGCTATGCTTTTACATTGAGATCTTTAATTTCTTTGAAGTTTTGTTTTCTGGAGGATGATAAGTATGAATCTATTTGTATTCTACTGATGGCAGCTAGCTCTCCAGTTTGACTAGGACCATTTGTAGAAGATACTGTCCTTTTACCAATCTAGATGTATGGCCTCCTTATCAGGTATTTATAGGTGTGTCAATTTACATCTGGGTCTTCAATTCCGTTCCATTGACCAATATGTATATTTTTGTATAACTATCATGTTACTTTTACTACTTTTTTTCTTTCTTTCTTTCTTTCTTTTTTTTTTTTTTTT
>NW_022196915.1:75946369-75978739 GCF_008632895.1 Mastomys coucha
TTTTTTGTAGTGTGACTTGAAATCTAGGAAGGTGATCTCTGCAGCAGATTTTGTTTTAGCTTGGGGTCGTGTTTTTTATTTTGTTGTTTTAGCAATTCTAATTTGGGGGAAGTGGTTTTTTTTTGTTCCAGTGCCTCCATGTGAAGCTAAAAGTTATTCTTTCAAAATATAGGCATAATTTTGTTGGGATTTTGGTGTGAATCCCCGCCCTATTTTCTTTATTGCTATATGAATTTCCCTATCAAACATGCTATGAGCATAGTATCGTTTTTCTCATAATTCAGAGCAAGTACAACTCACCAGTTTCTAAATCAGTGAGACACGTACAGATGTGTACTTACAGCCTGCAAAACTGTGAGATACATTCATGTCTCTTCCTTATACAGTATCATACATCAGGGCTTTTGCAATATCTATAGAAAATAAAATAATTTCAACTTATTCTGCCAAGTTCATAGTACTATAAAATATTGGTAATAATATTTGTAATTTGCATTAAATACTAAAGGAGATCTCATATTTCTTATAATCAAATATCCAACCACAAATATTGAAGATCAATAACATTATTGATGATTACTAATATCACAAATATAATGATCAAATATTTAAATACAATTTTAAATCAATGTCATTTAAAATGTGGGATTAAAAATTCATTTAGCTATTTCTTATATGTGATAGTGTAGTATATTAGTGGCTAAAAGGAAAAAAAAGACACAAGAAAGAGTAGATGGGCATTCTAGGGAATTTCCAACTAAGTGAAAATGGCAACAGATGTAAGAGTTCAAGATGCTCTCTGAAATTGTGGATCATTAGATCTGAGGATGTATAACCTCAAAGATTTACACACACACACACACACACACACACACACACACACACAAATAAGACTTGATAACAGAAACCAGAGATAAATAATCTGGCACATGGACACAGAATGAATTAACGTGCAACCTCTCATCTACATAATTTATTCTAAGATCTAGGAAGAAAGGAGTTATTAATATAAAATCCATTGTTAAATCATAGGAAGAGCTCAAGCTCATATTTCTTTCTAAATTACAGTAATTTGCTACCATCCACAAAAATATCAAGTAAAAAAAAAGAAACGAAACAAACAAATAAACAAGATCCCAGTAGTTATCTGTGACTCTCTAGAAATGTAAATATCTGTGGTTGTAGAATTCATTCCAGGAACAATTTTTTCCATTGTGTTGTAGTTATAACATTCTCTGAATTTGGCTCTACCTAAAGGAACCAGCCCATTGCTTTTACACACCTGTGATTCACTTAACAAGCACACTGAGCTTTCTGAGAAGCTGTGTGCCCTTAAATAAGCTACCGCTTCTTCCCAGTCTAACTTATTAGTGACCTGTATTCATTCTGCCTGCTGAGGCACTGTATGTATTCAGTCTCTACTTCTTGTATTTTTCTTTTTTTAATTGGATATTGTATGTATTTACATTTCAAATGTTATCCCATTTCTAGGTTTTCCTCCGGAAACACCCTATCACATCCTCCCTCCCATTGCTTCTGTGAGGGTGCTCCCCTGCCCACTAACCCACTCCTATCTGCCCTCCCTGGCATTCTCCTACATTAGGGCATCAAGCCTTCACAGGACCAAGGACCTCTCTTCCCATTGATGCCCAACAAGGCCGTCCTCTGCTACATATGCAGCTGGAGCCATGGGTCACTCTATGTTTAATCTTTGGTTGGTGGTTTAGTGTCTGGGACTTCTGGGGAAGGGGAATCTGGTTGGTTGATATTGTTGTTCTTCCTAAGGGGCTTCAAATCCTTCAGCTCCTTCATTCCTTTCTCTAACTCCTCTATTGGGGACCAAGTGCTCAGTCCAATGGTTGTCTGCAAGCATCTACCACTGTACTTGTCAGGTTCTGGCAGAGCCTGTTAAGAGACAACTATATCAGGTTCCTGTCAGCAAGCACTTCTTGGCATCCTCAATAGTGTCTGTGACTGGTTTCTGTATATGGGATGAATCCTGAGTTGTAGCAGTCTCTGGATGACTTTTCTTTGAGACAATGATCCAAATTTTGTCTCTGTATTTCCTCTCATGAGTATTTTGTTCCTCCTTCTAAGAAGGACTAAAGCATCCACACTTTGGTATTATTTCTTGAGCTTCATGTGGACTGTGAATTGTATCTTGGGCAATCCAAGTTTTGGAACTAATATTCACTTATCAGTGAGTATACAGCATGTGTGTTACTTTGAGAATGGGTTACCTCATACAGGATGATATTTTCTAGTACCATCCATTTGCCTAAGAATTTCATAAATTCATTGTATTTAATAGCTGAGTATTAGTACTCCATTGTATAAATGTACCACATTTTCTGTGTCCATTCCTCTGTTGAAGGGTATCTGGGTTGTTTCCAGCTTCTGGCTATTATAAATAAGGCTGCTATGAACATAGTGGAGCATGTGTCCTTGTTATAAGATGGAGAATAATTGGGTATATGCCCAGGAGTTTTATAGCTGGGTCCTTAGTTTATACTATGTCCAATTTTCTGAGGAACAGACAGACTGATTTCCAGAGTGGTTGTACTAGCTTGCAATCCTACCAACAATGTAGGAGTATTCCTCTTTCTCCACATCCTCACCAGCATCTACTGTCACAGGAATTTTTGATCTTAGCCATTCTGACTGGTGTGAGGTGGTATCTCAGGGTTGTATTGATTTGCATTTTCCTGATGAATAAGGATGTTGAACATTTCTTTTTTCTTTTTTTCCTTTTTTTTATTTACATGTAAATTTCTCCATTCCCAGTTTCCCCTCCAAAAAACAAAGAAACAAAAAAAAAAACAACAAAAACAAACCCCTGTTGCCTCCCCCTTCTCCATGCCTGCCACCCCACCATCTCCCACTTTCTGGCCCTGGCATTCCCCTACACTGGGGCACAAAACCTTCACAGGGCCGAGGTCCTCTCCTCCTATTGATGTTCGAATTTGCAATCCTCTACTATACACATGCCTGAAAAATCAGACCCCTCTATGTGCAGTCCTTGGTTGGTGGTTGAGACCCTGGGAGATCTGAGGGTACTACTTTGTTCATATTGTTGTTCATCCTAAGGGGCTGCAAACCCCTCAGCTCCATTGGTCCTTTCTCTAACTCCTTCACTGGGGACCCTGTACTCAGTTCGATGGATGACTTTGAGCCTCTACATCTGTGTTAGTCAGGTACTGTCAGAGCCTCTCAGGAGATAGCTATATTTAGGCTGGCTTGCCCTTCCTTCAGTCTCTGCTCCATAGTTAATCTCTGCAACTCCTTCTGATAAGTGGTTATTAGCCCAGAAGTTTGGAATACAGGAAGAACAACCCACCTTCCACAAGGAACTCAAAAAGAAGGAGGACCAAAAGGTGGACATTTCATTCTTTCTTAAAAGGGGGGAACATTTCTTTAGGAGCTTCTTGGCTATTTGAGATTCCTCAGTTGAGAATTCTCTCCTTAGCTCTGTTCCCCATTTTTTAATAGGGTTACTTGATTCTATGGAGTATAACTTCTTGATTGTTTGTATATATTGGATATTAGCCCACTATTGAATGTAGTGTTGGTACCGATCTTTTCTCAATCTGTTGGTCAGTAATTTGTCCTATAGACAGTGTGTCCTTTGCCTTACAGAAGCCTTGCAATTTTATGAGGTCCCATTTGTCTATTTTGATCTCAGAGCATAAGCCCTTGGTGTTCTGTGCAGGAATTTTTCCCCTATGCCCATGTTCTTGAGGCTCTCACCCACTTTCTCTTCTATTAGTTTCAGTGACTCTGGTTTTAAGTAGAAGCCCCTGATCCACTTGGATTTGAGCTTTGTACAAGGAGATGAGAATGGATCAATGTGCATTCTTCCACATGCTGACCTCAAGTTGAACCAGCACTATTTGTTGAAAATGCTGTCTTTTTTCATCTGGATGGTTTTGCCTCCTTTGTCAAATATCAATTTACCATAGGTGTGTGGGTTCATTTCTCAGATTTCAATTTTATTCCATTGATCTACCTGCCTGTTTCTGTACCAATACCATACAGTTTTTATCACTATTGGTCTCTAATACAGCTTGATATCATGGATGGTGATTCCCTTAGAAGTTCTTTTATTGTTGAGAATAGTTTTTGCTATCCTGGGTTTTTTGTTATTCCAAATGTATTTGAAAATTGCTCTTTGTAACACCATGAATAATTGAGTTGGAATTTTGATGGGATTGCATTAAATCTGCAGATTGCTTTCAGTAAAATGGTCATTTTTTTACAATATTTATACTGTCAATCTCTGAGCATGAGAGATCTTTCCATTTTCGTAGATCTTCAAATTCTTCCTTCAGAAATGTAAAGTTCTTGTCATACAGATCTTTCACTTGTTTGGCTAGAGTCACACCAAGGTATTTTATGGTTTTTTGTCTATTGTAAAAGGATGTTTTTTCCCTAATTTCTTTCCCATCCTGTTTATCCTTTGAGTAAAGGAAGGCTACTGATATGTTTGTGTTAATCTTATATATAGCCACTTTGTTGAAGTTGTTCATCTATAGGAGCTCTGTGGTTGAATTTTTGTGGTGACTTAAGTATACTATCATATCAACTGCAAATAGTGATATTTCTACTTCTTCCTTTCCAATTGGTGTCCTTTTGACCTGTTTTTGTTTTCTAATTGCTCTTGCTAGGACGTCCAATACTAAACTGAACTATACTATAGTGAATGAGTGGATAGCCTTGTCTAGTCCCTGATTTTAGTGGAATTGCTTCAAGTTTCTCTCAGTTTAATTTGATGTTAGTACTGGTTTGCTGTACATTGCTTTTACTATGATCATGTATGGGCCTTGAATTTCTGATCCTGCAAAGACTGTTTAGATGGTTTATCTGATCATGATTTTACTTTGGTACCTAACATCTGCCTAGAAAAGTGTTCATTTCATTCATATTTTCCAGTTATGTTGAGTATAGGCTTTTTTAGTAGGATCTGATAATTTTTTTAATTTCCTCAGTTTCTGTTGTTATGTCTCCCTTTTCATTTCTGATTTTGTTCATTTGGAAACTGTCTCTGTGCCCTCTGTTTATTCTAGCTAAGGGTTTATCTATCTTGCTCATTTTCTCACAAAACTAGCTCCTGGTTTTGTTGATACTTCGTTGTTTTTGTTTCTACTTGGTTGATTTCAGCTCTCAGTTTGATTATTTCCTTCCGTTTACTACACTTGGCTGTATTTGCTTCTTTTTTGTTCTAGAGCTTTAAGATGTGCTGTCAAGTTGCTAATATAATCTCTCTCCAGTTTCTTTTTGGAGGCAGAGCTATGAGTTTTCATCTTAGGACTGCTTTCATTGTGTCCCATAAGACTGGGACACAATGAAGACTGTTATGGTTTCATTTCCATTAAACTCTAAAAAGTTTTTAATTTCTTTATTTCTTCCTTGACCAAGTTTTCATTGAGTAGAGTTGTGTTCAGCTTCTACGTGTATATGGGCTTTTTATTGTTTATGTTATAAGTGAGGACCAGCCTTAGACCGCGGTGATCTGATAGGCTGTAAGGAATTATTTCAATCTTCTTGTATCTGTTGAGGCTTGTTTTGTGACCAATTATATGATTAATTTTGGAGAAGGTACCATGAGGTGCTGAGAAGAAGGTATATTCTTTATTTTAAAATGAAATATTCTATAGATATCTGTTAGACCCATTTGGTTCTTCTCTTACTTTCACTGTGTCTTTGTTTAATTTCTGTTTGCATGATTTATCCATTAATGAGAGTGGGGTGTTGAAGTCTCCCACTATTATTATGTGAGGTACAATGTGTGCTTTGAGCTTTAGTAAATTTTCATTTATATATTTCAGTGCTCTTGAATTTAGAGCATAAATGTTCAGAATTGAGAGTTCCTCTTGGTTCATCTTTTCTTTGATGAGTATGAAATGTCCTTCCTTATCTTTTTTGATAAATTTGGTTGAATGTCGATTTTATTAGATATTAGAAGGGCTACTCCAGCTTGTTTCTTGGTACCATTTACTTGATTTTTTTCCTGCCTTTTACTCTGAGGTAGTGTCTGTCTTTTTCACTGAGGTGTGCCTCCTGTATGCAGCAAAATGCTGGGACCTCTTTATGTATCCAGTCTCTTAGTCTATGTCTTTGTATTGGGGAACTGAGTCCATTCATTTGAAGAGATACTATGGAAAAGTGATTGCTGCTTCCTGTTATTTTTGTTGTTAGAGGTGAAAATAAGTTTGTGTAGATATCTTCTTTTGGGTCTGTTGAACAAAGATTACCTTGTTGCTTTTTCTAGGATTTAGTTTTCCTCCTTGTGTTAGAGTTTTCCATCTATAATTCTTTTTAGGGCTAGATTTATGGAAAGATATTGTGTAAATTTGGTTTTGTCATGGAATATCTGTCTTGGTTTCTCCATCTATGATAGTTGATTACCTTTTTGGGTTAGGAGCTATTTGCATTTTGCATTTTCTTTGACTGTTGTGTCACTATTTTTTTTTTGATGTCTTCTGCTCCTGAGATTCTCTCTTCTATCTCTTCTATTCTGTTGGTGATGCTTGCATCTATGGTTCCTGATCTCTTTCCTAGGTTTTCTATCTCCAGGGTTGTCTCCTTTTGAGATTTCTTTATGTTTTTCTTTTACCATCTTTAGATCCTGGATGGTTTTGTTCAATTCCTTCACCTGTTTGGTTATGTTTTCTTATAATTCTTTAAGGGAATTTGTGTTTCCTCTTTAAGGGCTTCTACCTGTTTTTGTGCTGTATTCTCCTGTACTTCTTTAAAGGAGTTATTTATGTCCTTCTTACCAAGTATTTTATCACCAGTATGAGATACAATTTTAAATCAAAATCTTGCTTTTCTGGTTTAGTGGGGTATCCAGGACTTGCCATAGTGGGAGAACTGCATTCTGATGATGACATGTAGCCTTAGTTTCTGTTGCTTAGTTTCTTGCACTTGCCTCTTGCCATCTAGTTATCTCTGGTGTTTGTAAGTCCTATTGTCTCAAAGTAGAGCCTCTCACTCCAGTGAGCCTGTGAGCTTGTGATCTTAGGTGTGTCAGCACTCCTGAGAGACCAGTTCTCTCTGGGCTGGATTGGGATGTGGAGAGCTCTGTCACAGGGTTAGCTATCGGGCACTGATATTGGAATATGGAAACTAAATATTTTTAATGCAATTTGGTTAAAGTCAACTACATTTTTCCATAGACATTCTCATCAGCTGTTAAACACAAGGGAAGATCTGTACTCACTGAAGCTACAATATAAAGACTAAAAGAGACATAATAATATACTGTAGTTTTGCAGAAACACTAATGCTAAGCAACAAGAAATGTAAAGAATTAAGCAAACTAACAATAGTTTTTAACAAGTAAATTGAAATGAAAAACTATTAATTATATGACAAAGAATTAGTAATAAACATTTTAAAATTAGATACAGGATAAGACATATTGCCAAAATAAGGAAAATGATGCAGAGATAAAATAAGTTTATTAGAGAAGTACAAACCATACAATATCAATCAAAGTTTGCAAGTAATCAATTGCTAATGTCATATTATGAAATGTGTGAAAACTCCTAAAAATATTTGACAATGATCCAGCCATCCCAAATGATCTTCTAAATTTATATTTATAAATAATTTTTCAGGAACTCATTCATCTATTCTCTTTGGGAGTATAGGAACAAATACAAGGACATCACTGAGTACCAAATACCTTTGTAAGTATAACAATTGGAATAAAATAAAAGCCTGATATAGCTGTCCCCTGTGAGGCCTTGCCAGAGTCTGACAAATACAGAGGCAGCTGCTCGTTGCCAACCATTGGACTGAGCATGAGGTCCCCAGTGGAGGAGTTAGAGAAGAGACTGAAGAAGTTGAAGGGGCTTGCAGCCCCATAGGAAGAATAACAGTATCAAACAACCAGACCTCTCAGAGCTCCCAGGAACTAAACCACAAACCAAAGAGTGCACATGGAAGGACCCATAGCTCTAGCTGTATATGTAGCGCAGGAAGGCCTTGTTGGGCATCAATGGGAGAAGAGGTCCTTGGTCCTGGGAAGGCTCTATGCCCCAGTATAGGGGAATGCCAGGGCAGGGAGGTTGGAGTGGGTCAGTGGGTGGGGGAGCACCCTCAGAGAAGCAGTGGGAGGAGAATGGGATAGGGTGTTTCCAGAGGGGGGAAACTGGGAAAGGGGATAATATTTTAAATGTAAATAAATAAAATATCTAATAAAATAATAAAAATTATTTTAGATAAATAAAGGTTTTCATGTTCTGTTGGCTTCTAAATTGTCCAAATAATGGTGTTGCTTGCCATGAAGAAGCATCTAGGTTTCATGAGGTTCCTTTTATTAATTGGTAATCTTAATTATCATGCTAATTGTATTCTGTATAGAATACATATATATGTATTTATTATTTATTTACACATTTATTTATTTGTGAATTATGGTTCTAAGAATTACTAAAATTTTATAAACACAAATTATCTTCTATTTAATTTAGCTACCTGTTTCACTTATCTTTGTGGATAATGGCTGCAAAGATTACTAAATTTCTATAAATTAAAATTGCATTCTGTCTAATTCAAAGATATTCAATTTTTAATATTTCTTCAACACTTAGAGAGTATTGTGTTACATTAATATTTGTGGATTCTCAAACTAAACTCAGCATTTCATCAGTGCTGGTACCTTCTTAGAGGCATGAAACGGAGATGGACATTTGCAGTCTTTCACTTTGGCTGGCTGCTAGTTATTATGGCAGGAACAAGACAAAGCTAACCCCGTCAGCTCAGGAGTTTGAAACTTTTCCTGCAGCTGGTGGAGTTGTTCCAGAGGTTAGGGTGGGAGGAAAGGCTAACAGTGCTCAGTTACTGTAGTCTTGGCATTTGGCAGTTATAACCTGGCCTCCCTTTAAGCTATTTGATTCCTGTTTGCTGCCAGTTTCTTCTGAGATGATTCCAGCTGCTTCATATCCCTGCTTCTACTGCTCTGGCTAGCACCTATTCTTCAATATGATTGATAGGATTACAATAAACCGTAAGCCAAAATGAACCATTTCTCTCTTAATTTCTCACTTTGCTCCATTATTTTGTCACAGTGATAAAAAAGAATAATTATTATTATGGAACTTTAAATAGTGTCTCCTTTCTGAATGTTTATGCAAGTTCTCTCTCTCTTTTCTTCTCTCCTTTCTTAAACAAGGACACCATCATTCACTTCAAAAACATGTTTTCTCTGAACCATCCTATTTTATACTAATTTGAACTCTAAATGGAGCTTTGCCTAAATCCTGCCACATCCTGAATTAACAATGACTAGGATTTGAATATATAAATGTCATGTAGAAAAGAAAGTTAGAGTAATTAAAGTATCTATTGTCTCCTAAATTTATAATTTATTTTTAGTAATAACATTTCATCTATGTTGATTTAAAATGTACAATCTACTAAGATGAACTTTAGCCTTTGACTTCTTGTACTTAATTCATTTCACTTGATATATGGTCAACTAGGCTCCTTCATGTTGCCAAAATAGCAGGACTTTTCTCTTTCTTGTGGTGAAATCATGAATCCATGCACATGTTGGGGGGGGGCAGGTGAAGTAGAATTAACATATTCTACTGTTGAATATATATTCAAAGTAAATAAAAAGCAGTATGTTGAAAAGTAATGTGATTATCATTTTAAACATAATAATCGAGAAGCAGAAATTAAGTATCAACTAAGGGATGATTAGGAATAAAGATATGAATAGTTATGAATTGTGGTTATTCATAATCTAAAAATAAACATTTCTGCCTCAAGTTTTTGAAGTAATTATGACACTTTTGGCCTAGGGTGGTTTTATTTTGGGATCTGTAGACTATTTTTTGTACATTGTACAATTTGAGTGGGAAAAAGATAAGAAAATTACTTCTCAGAATGCAGCTTCTATCAGTTAGTTTTAAATAACTTTAAAGAAAGTCAACCTTTTCTTATTTGTGAAATTTAATCTATAGTTTGAGCTAATCATTGTATACTATGCTGAACAGAACTGCCCTACATTTAATCCTCACCCATATTTTGATTGATCATTTCTTTCCAGTTTATATTTGGAAAAGAATCACCTTCCACACACTTCTTAGAAAATGCCTTTCAAAACAGTTAACAGACTGATTGCTTTCGCTTGACTCACTCAGATTTTGATGTCGTTCATAGTAATAACTCTGGCTTCTGATAACCAGTTTTAAGATGAATCCCAGAGGCTGTCAAAGAGCATCAAGACTGCTTTTAACTTCAAATGAGGTGTCTAGAAAATGCCTGTCGATGCACTCACGTTGCTAGGCCTGACTTCACTGCCAGGAGCTGGCAAGACACCAGTGAGGAAAAGACAGGGACACTTGTCATTCATTGAGAATGATCTCTGTATACACATTTTAAAGACAGAACATTTGATACAATTTTATTATCTTAAAATTATTTTTCTTCTATACTCCTCACAAAATCCTACTTTCATAAAACCACTGATTATTTTATATAAATTCAACCTATCTTCACATTCTATGAAATTAAAGTTTATTGCTGATACAGAAGGTTACTATAAGCGAACTTTCTGACATCTGTCTATAAGCATTAACACTTTTCAAATGGTGTGCTAGAGATGAACATTGATTTTGTTTTTAATTAAGGAAACATAAAACTAGTTATTTCCCATTTCAGAAGGGGAAATGGCATGGAATGAATATATTCCTTCAATTACTCTCTACTAAATCTGGTATTTTTGAAGATTTTAAAAATGATTCCATTAAACTAAAACATGATAAGAATTTGAGTACCCCCAGCACCTTAAATATTCTGAAGTAATGTTATCTAGAACAATTACTAGCAGGAGATACAGTGGAATGATACAAGCCTTTTCCTGCAACAATAGATAATACAGATAATAGCTAAAGGAAAATAAGTTGTCAGTGGGTAAGTAAAAGTAACTCCATATTTGTTGATTGTCAAAATTGATGGGTTTTGATAAAACAATAAATGAGAGAAGATATCCACTTGGTAGATTATCTTTAGTTGCATTCATTTTTCTGCAGATGACATGAATTAATTATTTATGGCAGAAAAACTCACTTTGTAATCATATGTTACAAAATCATATATATATATATATATATATATATCCATTCTTCTGTTGTTTCATAAGTTTTGTCTCCCACCATTTCCCAAATTTGTATAATGCTATGATAAACATTATATGTAGCATAAAAGAATCATGTGGCCGGGCGGTGGTGGCGCACGCCTTTAATCCCAGCACTTGGGAGGCAGAGGCAGGTGGATTTCTGAGTTCGAGGCCAGCCTGGTCTAAGGAGTGAGTTCCAGGACAGCCAGGGCTATACAGAGAAACCCTGTCTCGAAAAACCAAAAAAAAAAAAAAAAAAAAAAAAAAAAAAAAAAAAAAAAAAAAAAAAAAAAAGAATCATGTGAAAGATAGTCTCCTACTTAACATCAAGTTATTTTATAGATTCATAGTAAACTATATACACTAAAATATTTGCAAAAACCACTCAATTATAATAGAATCAACACAAATAAGCCAAAATCGTGGATTATTTGCTAAAATAAAAAAAAAAAGAGTATGACAAGATAAGAAGATGTACTTGACCCCCTTCCTTTAGTTCCTGAAATTGTTTTGACAAATTGAGGAAAGGCTATAGGGCTAGATTCGGGTAGAAAAGAACTTCATCATCTTGTATGCTGCTCTGAGACAAATCATTGATTCTGACAAAGATATATTTCATCAGGATTTGACTATTCTCTTGTTTGCCTTTGCCAAACTATTCATGAAAGAAACAACAAACATAGCAGGGTAGTAAAGTCTTTGAAATTCTACATAAATTACAAGTATACCAATAGATAATCCTTCAAAACTGGTAGTTATATTTGAAGTTAAAGTTTCTGAAGGATAAAGTGGTATTATGTAGAGAAAGATGATATTGACTCTATGATATCTGTCTATGTTTATTTGTATTGATTCTTAGAAGAGAATTTTCTTCAAGCCTATAATAATTAATAATTATTTTATAAGAATTTATAAAACTTAAGTGTGCTATTTACTTACACAGTATTTTAGAAAATTCTCAGAGAGTGCTAGAAACTCACCAAATCCTAAGGACTCAATCTTACTTCTCATGTAACACTTTAAAATCCTTGTTTACATTAAATTTCCCTTATATTTATTTTTGTATACAAACTAAGTGTAAAAGCTTCTCTTTCAACCCAGAAAGCAAGGGCATTTTCATTACAGAACCTTTTACTCTTTGTTTGTTTTTTAAGTAGTTTTATATAGAAGACTCTTCCAGACATAAAGTTTAGGAACTAATAGTCACAGAGCATAGCTGTTCAAATGAAGTCACTCTAAGTTTTACTTCAGTTGATAAAACTACCTACAACTTCAAAAATTAATCCATGCTTGCTAGTGTATAGAGAGTGTTATCTAAAGGAGCAGAACACTTATTAAAAAGAAAGTGCTTTCCACAGTGTTCCAGGGGCCTTCTGACGTTGTTTGTTTGGCTGTATTCTAAATGTTATCAGTTGAATACTCTGGTAATTTTAGGTGAGATCAACCAAAGAATATTTACAGTAGAGAAATCTCATCTTATTTTTGTCCAACCCATTACTCATCCGCTTTATTACATACAATCAGTGCTTGTATCTAAGTTTGTGAAAGCCTTGATATAAGATGCTATCCTATACCATTGTATGCTTTACAATTGATGGCATTCTGGCTCTTTAAAGAGAAAGAAGCTGTAGCTGTGTTATTAAATGCACAGTAGGGACCAAGTATCCATTTAGCTTTTCTTTTTTAAGGTTGTCTGTACTTTTAAACTATCTGTGATTATTGCTTAAAAGATACATCAGATTTTGTAGCCCTGGTTAAGTCCTCCTCCCTTATTTTAAATATTTCCAAATGGAATGGAATGAAGCAGAAACTTGCAGGCAATGCCTTACAAAGATTTAGGCAGTTCCTATTCTCCTTAGTCTCATATTCTTTCCAAGTCACATCCAACTGTTTCACATCATTATGACACAATGTCGTTGTCAATGAAGTTTAAACATGCGACTGTGCAATCAAGCTATACAAAGCAAAGCTCCAAAAGTCTCACAGTGCATTAAGGAAGTTTCAATTTTATGTTTTGCTGTGTTCATACCTATTCTTACCAGCATGCTAATGATAAGCTATCGGATGTATTCCTTGAGTACAACAAGTACCAAATGCATGTCTTACAGTTCTTTCCAGTTCTTTCCTTGGAGATTTTGAAATAGATTCTATGACTTCCTGATACATTTTAAAACTAATATTTTTACATGTTTTCCCCATAATCATCATTTCATGATCCATTTAGATAGAATTTTCTGGAAAATGTCTTTCAAAAGTTAGAAAATATAAAGTTGTTTCCATATTCATGCAACCATTATGACTATAAACTAGTGTACCTGGGATAATTTAAAATAAAATTTAAAAGGTATGTTACTTTTTCTATATTTTAATAGAAGTATGTAAAAACATGAAAAGAAAGTTTATCATATGTAGTATTTTATGAATATAATATATGTATATATTAAATATACATTTATATAAAGATATATAAGTAGATATTATTTAATATATAAATAATATTAGCAGATAATTTTAATGCACTAGGGTGATTAACATTTAATATGACTCTGAGGTTTTCTTATTTACAATTATTCTGCTTTCAATTACCTTTTTCTATGTGTATTATACTCTCTGTGATACTGTAGACATGCTTACATGTTGAAATCTTGCTTAATCTCCTTTTCTAACACACAGAACAGTGATTCTTAACTCATTGATGCAAAAATTAATCATATTAGATTTTAAGATTCATTATTTTCATTCATTCCTCAATATGCTACCTGGTACTATCAAATTATGTAAATGAGTATGTTTACTTTGAGACTTGAGACACAAAACTAATGAACATTAAAATCATTACAAAAAGAAAAAACAATGAATCCTTTATGGTATTGGTACAGTGACAGACAGGTAGATCAATGGAATAGAATTGAAGACCCAGAAGTGAACCCACATACCTATGGTCACTTGATCTTGAACAAAGGAGCTAAAACAATTCAGTAGAAAACATATAGCATTTTCAACAAATGGTGCTGGCTCAACTGGCGGTTAACATGTAGAAGAATGCAAATCAATCCATTCCTATCTCCTTGTATAAAGCTCAAGTCCAAGTGGATCAAGGACCACCACATAAAATCAGATACACTGAAACTAATTGAAATGAAAGTGGGGAATAGGATCAAGCACATGGAACAGGGAAAAATTTACTGAACAGAACACCAATAGCTTATGCTCTAAGATCAAGAATTGACAAATGGGACATCATAAAATTGCAAAGCTTCTGTAAGGCAAAAGACACTGTCAATAGGGCAAAATGGCAACCAACAAATTGGGAAAAGATCTTTACCAATCCTATATCTGATAGAGGGCTAATATCCAATGCATACAAAGAACTCAAAAAGTTAGACTCCAGAGAACCAAATAACCCTATTAAAAATGGGGTATAGAGCTAAACAAAGAATTCTCAACTGACGAATACCAAATGGCTGAGAATCACCTAAAGAAATGTTCAACATCCTTAGTCATCAGGGAAATGCAAATCAAAACAACCCTGAGATTCTACCTCATACCAGTCAGAATGACTAGGATAAAAAACTCAGGTGACAGCAGATGCTGTTGATGTTGTAGGGAAAGAGGAACACTCCTTCATTGCCGGTGGGATTGCAAGTTGGTACAACCACTCTGGAAATCAGTTTGGCGGTTCCTCCAGAAATTGGACATACTACTACCAGAGGACTCAGCTATACCACTCCTGGGCATATACTCAGAAAATGTTCCAAAATGTAATAAGGACACATGTTCCACTATGTTCATAACAGCCTTATTTATAATAGCCAGAAACTGGAACAACCCAGATGTTCCTCAACAGAGGAATGGATACAGAAAATGTGGTACATCTACGCAATGGAGTACTACTCAGCTATTAAAAACAATTAATTTATGAAATTCTTGGGGAAATGGCTGGATCTGGAGAATATCATCCTGAGTTAGGTAACCCAATCACAAAAGAACACATATGGTATGCATTCTCTGATAAGTGGGTATTAGCCCAGAAGATCGGAATATACAAAGTACAATCCACAAACCACATGAAGCTCAAGAAGAAGGAAGACCAAAGTGTGGATACGTCGTTCCTTCTTAAATGGGGGAACAAAATACCATGGAGGAGTTGCAGAGACAAACTATGGAGCAGAGACTGAAGGAAGGACAATCCAGAGAATGTCCAACCTGGGGATCCTTCCTGTATTCAATCATCAAATCCAGACACTATTCTGGATGCCAGCAAGGGCTGGCTGACAGGAGCCTGATATAGCTGTCTCCCTGAAAGGCTCTGACAGTACCTGACTAATACAGAAGTAGAGGTTCACAGCCATCCATTGGACTGAGCACAGGGTCCCCAAATCAGGGGGTTGAGAAAAGACCCAAGGAGCTGAAGGGTTTGCAGTCCCTTAGGACGAGCAACAATATAAACTAACTAGAGTGCCCAGAGCTCCCAGGGACTAAACCACCAACCACAGAGTATACATGGTGGGACTAATAGCTCCAGCAGCATATGTAGCAGAGGATGGCCATGTCAGTCATCAATGGGAGGAGAAGCCCTTGGCCCTGTGAAGGTTCTATGCCCCAGTGTAGGGGAATGCCAGGGCCAGTAAGCAGGAATGAGTGGGTTGGTAAGCAGGGGGAGGGCGGAGGGAACTTTTAGGACTTCCTAAAAGTAAAAACTGGAAACCCTTACAAATAAGAAAAGACCTGTAGGGTAAGAAACATAAAGAGGGGAATATGCCTAGAAACATCCCAAATAACATTGACTATGTTTTGTCTTGACCTCTGCTTCCTGGCATAGGGGTGGCCTTAGGGTTTGTATGTCCAGTGGGATTCTGGAAATATCCTTTTAATGCAGTTCAGAAATGGGGATTCACAGTTATGTTCTTACATTCTTCTACTCTCATGTAGTGGACAAAGACATTTGGGCAGGTCTATTTTATCACAAAACTAAGGCAAATCAGAGTCTTCTGCAACCATGCACTGATATCTGAAAATGATCTAACACCTGATAATGCCAGCGTTTGAGTTTAAACATGCAAAGAAACATGCAATTTCAAGACAATACTTATATTGGAATTTAGTTACAAAAATCTATCCTAATGTTTTGCTCAGCCACCATCAGTGAAATTTCCTTCTCCTGCAGCAGATAGCAAATGTATAGGTCCACAGCAGCCAGACAGAGAAACTGCAGGTCACTCAGCCCCAAACTGGGTATCTCCATCAAATCTCTTACCTCGGAGCTTAGGGAACCTAATGGGAGAGGAAACCAAAAGAAAGCATGAGCCAGAGGGGATGGAGGACACCAAGAACGCAATGGCTTCTAAATCAATATGAGCAAAGCTTTTATGAACTCACCAAGACAGGAACAACATGCATGGGGCCTGCACAGGTCTGCACCAGCTGCTCTGTGTATAGATTGTGGTTGCCATTTTGGTGTTTTTATGAGATTCCTGAGAAAGCACATGAGTGGTTCTCTGATGTTTGTTCATTCTCTTGGGCTACTTTCCTTTTATTATTATGTCCTGGCCAACTTTGATCTTATAATTTCTGTTTTATCTTTTCCTTGTCTTCATTGGTGTTTCATTTAGTCTTTGTGATTTTTAGGAAATTTTCTTCTTATATTGGGGTTGTTATATTTGGGTAGGTAAGCAGAGAAACTGGAAGAACTTGGGGGGCGGGAAAGAATATGATCAAAAGGTAATTAAGTTTAAAAATTGTTTTAACCCCCGTGGAAATGAGCAAAGAAACCCCTTGGTGGTGGTGGTGTTCTTCTATCAGTTGGAGACAGAGCAATTGGAAGTCCTTTGGTCTTCCTAGCTTGATGCCTGACTTTGTGGCCAAAGCTGGTTTATGCCTATGACACATAAAACCAAACCAAATCAAATCAAATCAAATCAAGTCAAATCCAGCCAAAAGAGTGTAGGAGGAAGAAAACAGACAAAGACCTGCTTTCTACCATGCCATGCAGCACAGGGCCAAGCAAGTAGCCCACAGACCCACCCTCTGACACATAGCACAGGTGGGTATTTTATAGACATCCAGAGGCCTCCCTAACACCATGCATCACAGGAAGGGGGGAGGATGCCAGACAGAGACCAGTGGGCTTCCATGCTACTCACAAACCTACCTTCAGCCATATAGCATAGGCAGACCTGCATTAGATACCTGCTTGCCTCCAGGCCAGACAGCAGGCTCATTATGCAGAGGGAGTCACCTATGTGCAAGTATGGGGTAGACACACTGAAGAAAAAAAGAAGTGGAACAGCTTGAGCATTATGAAGAAAGACGGATTGGGACTCTATGATGGAGAGGAGGAGACTGTTGTGAGTGACTTCTTTGCCACCTGGGGACTTCGTGAGGTTCCAGGTTGTCCTGCCACTGAGGGACATATCTGGGTCTCTAGCTGGGGACCTCTGTGTTGATGGCCGTGGCTCATTTTACCACTGAAGAACATGAGGATGTCCCTCGTTAAGCCAGTTGCTGGGGACAACGTCAATATGCTGGGCTTATGCAGAACTGGCCCCGTCCCTATGGTTCTCTCCTCTAGCCAGTGGCAGCACGTGGGAGAATGACCCCTGTGCCTAGCCAGTAGCAGCACATGGGAGAATGACGCCTGTGCCTCTCTTAGGCAGCACAGTAGAGTTGCCAGGGTGTAGGTGAGCTAGTGACCATGTCTGAGTGTGAGAGAGCTCACTCCATCTGTTGGGAAAGCTGCCCACAGGGTCATGATCATGGGAGAGCTAGCTCTACCCATCACTAGATGAACCACCCTGAAGAGTGGGCCCTGCACTTTGCCTGGCTAACAGCAGAGCTGGTGGTAGGTGTGGGGGATGAGCTCGCCCTAAAGGCAGGAGCATGGGAGAGCTGGCCCTGCCACTAGTCTGCCGTAAGGTATCCTCCTCCCCATTACCCTAAGCTACCCTGTGATGATTAGGAGAATTGACCCTAAGGTCATGAGCTGGCTTTGTCTCTCATGAGTTGCATCACTGGTAATAGTGTGTCTAGCTTGAGCTACACAGTAGAGCTGGCCCTGGTGGCAGGGGTGTAGGCCCTGAGAGTGAGTGAGGGTGAGTTGGCCATGTGCCATTGTGGTCTCAGGGAGGTTGATGAGGTGCCCTTCACCTACTAGCAGCTTGCCACTTGAGATAGTTGGGAGAGCTGAACCTGGGGTGATGAGATAAGAGAGCTAGCCCGACTCTCCACCACTACTCCAGCTGAGCTACCCAATGGACAAATAAGTGGTAGAGAGATGGAACAGAAAATGAAACACAAGGATGTGTACACAATGAAATGAGGGTTGTGTGAAGAATAGCCTGATGGGAAAAGTCAGTAAAGCTATCTAAGGCCATGGTGAGGTCCAGGTTCATCCTGTCACCAACTGCTATGTCTGGGCCAATAGTCCTGCAGCAGCAAAGCCTATTAGCACTAAAGCCCAGGAGAGTGTCCCTGCTCAGGGCCACTACTTGGAGACATGTTGATTTCTGATGACTGTACAGAGCTTGCCCCACCACTTGCCTGGTTATCATGGGAATGTTAGCCCTGAAGACGTAAGAGCAGGAGAGCTGGCTGGCCCTGTCCCTTGCCACCTGTAGCATTTATGAGACTGGACCCAACACCTAGCTCAGGAAACACAGTAGAGCTAGCCATGGTTGCAGAGGTTGCGGGGTTGCAGGTAAGCCAGCCGCAAGTGTGGTAATACAGGAGAGCTGAACCTACCAGTCATCTGGCATGCTATGGTATGGGCAAAAAGGAGAAGCATTAACCCCACTTGCCTGCTGCCCCTTGCCACCTATGGCAGGTGGAAGAACTGGCCTGGAGGTCATGAAAGCTGGCCCTGCATCTCACCATCAAGGGAAAGCATGCTTTGTATCCCACCTGACCAGAAGAACAGAACTGACCATAGGTGGAGGGGGTGCCTGTGAGGTGGCCCTTGAGATGTGAGCTCTGGAAAGCTGCCTCTGTCACTTGTCTGACATGGAATAGATGGAAAGAAATGCCCTTCCCCCCTCCTCAACCTCTTGCCACCTCTGGCAGGCAAGAAAACTGAAAGTGGGATTGCTGAACCTGCTCCTAACTGGCTGTAGCACTGGAGAGGGGAGGCCCTGCTGGGGTGTGGCTGAACTAACCAGTGGGCTTGATGGTGGAAGAACCAGCTCTGCCCCCTGCTGGCTGCAGCAGTGGATGTGCTACCAGGGTATTGCTGGAGAGCTCATCCTGGTGTGTGGGCCATCTGGTTGGCTGAAGAGCTTAGCTACCACTAAGACCCAGATCCAGGGCTTTGACTTGGCCCATCCCAACATCTATCCTATCTATGAACTGCTGAAGATGGGACCAGCCCTACAGACCCAAAGCTGCAGGATCTCCATAACAAAGGACAACAGTGGAATATCTGAGAGGAGTCTTCCTGAGGGCCAAGGTTTTTGGGTGTAACAAAAGCTGTAGGCCTTGAGCCAGACCAGTAGTTTATTGTAATTAATACTTGCAAATAAAGAATTATACAAATTTATACAAAAGGTTATACATACTTGGGACACGTAGTGACACTACAACTTCCACATGAGATTTCTTTTTCTTTTTGGGGGGAAGGTGAAAGGGCAGAAGTTGTGCACAAAGGCAGAGGGAAATGAGCGGATTGGTGTGCGTGATCTGAAATTCAAAAAGAATCAACAAAAAGTTAAAAAAAAAACATATATCATTTAACCACAGTGCCAGACTAAAGAAACTTTACAATATGAGCAATTTTACTACTTCCATGAACCATTTATATTCTGTTTCAGATAAACATTTTATAACATTGTTTTCTATAGGCATATGAAAACATTATTTACCTATGCACAGTTAAATGATTGTGTGCCTGTGTAATCAAGCCTCATCAGTCTTTTCTAGGATATTTCACTATTTTCTGACAAAGATATCATATTACTGATAGACAAACAATATACATATAAATCTGGATCATGTAAATAGTCACATAATTTGAGGCATACTTTGGCTAGATATTGTGAAGCTAGATAAAAGCACTTATTCAAGACAAATATGAAAACAAAATGCAAACTTTGAGTTAAAGTGAAGATTGTTCTCTTGACAGCATAACTATCTAATTCTGTGATATTGCTGCAAGGAAGACTAAATGAGACAAAATTACACTTAAGATGTTTTGAAATATCCTCTTTGATGATCAGTTTTATTTTGCACATATCTATACCCATCATAAATTTAAAAATCACTCAGAAATTGCATCATTTTTGTTCTTCCTTGTGAGAAACTACTACAATATACTTTGCATTGTATTTCATATTTCTTTGTGAAATTAGACTAATACCTCCATTATTTATTAGTATTGCTTAATAGAAGCTAATATTTTAAATTTTATTATGACTGCTAAAACAAAACATTTCAGTAACTGGACGTTTGAAGCTTGTTCTTTTGTAAAGCAAGCATATATTTTATTTGTTTATTTACTTTGTTTTTAAATGTATTTAAACTCTTTTAAAATTCTTTAAACTTTAGGAGTTGGATTTATGAAAGGCTGTTTTGTGTTCCTTAACGAAGGTGATGGTCACTGAATGAAAGCGTTCTTAACTATTGAACCATTTCTCCATTTCTCCAGCTTCTTTGGCCCACATTTTTACCATTTTGGCCAGGCTCTTATGCATTTTGCTTTAGTTATTTCAATTTATATTTTAGTTCACGTGTAAGTGTATTTGCTTGCATGTATATCTGTGCACCTGTTGCATGGATGGTCCCAAAGGGAACCAGAAGACTGTGTCAAATCCCTTTGACCTGGAGATACAGGTAGCTAAAAGTTGGCATGGGATCCATGCCTTCTTGATAGCTTACAGTATTTTTAATTATCGAGTGACCTGTTTAGTTCTTGTCTTTTCTTTTTGCTGTTGTCTTCAATATCTTTTTATCAACTCTGAACATTTATATCACAAACACAAGAG
Source organism: Mastomys coucha (assembly GCF_008632895.1). Classification (NCBI taxonomy): domain Eukaryota; kingdom Metazoa; phylum Chordata; class Mammalia; order Rodentia; family Muridae; genus Mastomys; species Mastomys coucha. The sequence goes on from NW_022196915.1 coordinate 75,967,472, forward strand.
CACTCAAGTTTTTTTTTTATATCTTTTGTTTGTTTGTTTTGTTGTTGTTGTTGTTTGTTTTTTGTTTTTTCGAGACAGGGTTTCTCTGTGTAGCCCTGGCTGTCCTGGAACTCACTCTGTAGACCAGGCTGGCCTCGAACTCAGAAATCTGCGTGCCTCTGCCTCCCAAGTGCTGGGATTAAAGGCATGTGCCACCACTGCCTTCAAGTTTTTTAAAGCTTTTTATTTATTTATTTTTTGTAAAGCTTTCTTTAACTACATCATAAATCACAAATTAACCTTCATATGCTGATACTGGGAGACATCAATGCCCCTGTATCACCAATGGACCGGTTATCCAGACAAAACTAGAGGAAATGTGGCAGCTAACTGAGTTTATAAACCAAATGAACCTAATAGATATTTTCAGAATATTTCATCAAAAACCTACTAAGAAAGTTCAGAGCCATAATTGGGTTCACACGTTAATTGGACAGACTTCATGGTAGCAATTTAATAGCTCATATGAAAGATCTAGAAGAAAGAGAAGAAAGGACATCCAAGAAGAATAGATGGCAAGTAACCAAATTGGGGGCTGAAATCAATAAAAGAGAACAATACAAAGAATGTATTAAAGATGAGTTAACACCAGTATTCAAAGTATTCTGCAAAATACAAACATAAAGCACATTGCCAAATGCATGTTAGGAGGCAATAGATACCTTGATACCCAAACCACATAGAAACTCAACAAAGAAAGAGAACTAAAACTCAATTTCTCTTATGGAAATAGATGAAAAAATAAGCAATCAAACACATGTAAACTGAATTCAAGAACATATAAAAAACCTCATATACCATGATGAAGTAGATTTCACCCGAGTAATTCAGGGGTGGTTCAACATACAAACATGTAGGGTGATTATTCATTCACCCGGTAATATAATGAAAGAAATATAAAAACAATCACACAAAATATAAATAAGCCAATACCAAACAGACAAAAAAAACAAATATTTCATTACATGCCGCCTCCCCCCAAAAAAAAACTTTGACAAAAATTCAACAGTCATTCATAATAAAAGTACTACAGAGATTGGGACAAAAGGGACATACTTAAGCATAATAAAGGCAGGTTGTATCAAGTATATAGGAAGAATCAAATATAATAAAAAGAAACTCAAAGATACTACCAAAATCAATGAGAAAAGGTTGTCTACACTCTCTCTATATCTTCACATTTTCTCTCTTCAGTACTTGCAATTTTAGCTAAAGCAATAAGACAACTGAAGATCATTGGGATAGAAACCAGAAAGGAAGAAGTCAAAATATCATTTGATGTTCTCATAAGATAGTATAAAGTATTCTAAAATTCTATGAGTAAACCTTTCAAGTTTATAAATATTTTCAATAAAGTGTCTGGATACAGATGAGTATCACTCCTACACACAGAGATAAATGACATATAGATAAAGAAAGAAATTAAGAAAAAAAAGAACCCTTATAAATAGCCTCAAATCATATAGAGAGTCATTATAAATTCCAAGATGGTTTATTTACAGATTGTTAAATGAGAGCTCTGTACTTACTTCCTATGGAAAACCAAAAGTCTTAGTATGTTGAAAACAATGCTAAACCCTAAATGAACATATCACCATCCCTGATATCAGTTTGTACTACAGAGCTATAGTAATAAAAAAAATTAAATGGTGTCAAAGGAATACAAAGGAAAAAGACATGTTTTTCAACAATATAAAACTGAAGACACAGAAACCTAGAAATAAATTCACAAAGCTATGGACATCTGATTGTTGACAAATAAGCCAAAATACATACTTGAAAAAATAAAGTGTCTTCTACAATTAGTGCTGGTCATATATTACATGTCTGCATGTAGAAGAATGAAAATATATCCACGTCTATAACCTGGCAAAACTGTCAAGCCTAAGTGGCTCAAATATGTCAATATAAAAAGAGACACACTGAACCTGATAGAAGAGAAAATAGGGGATAGGTTTCTGAACAGAACACCAATAATACAGTTTCTAGGATCAGAATTTAGTGAATTGGACCTCAAGGAAAAGCTTCTGTAAAGCAAAGGACCCCGTCAACTGAAAAAATGGACAGCCTACAGAATGGGAAAATGTTTTCACCATCAAGTTATCTATAGAGGTATAATATCCAAAATATATAAGGAAATCAAAAAGCAGATATAAGAAAACAAATAATGTGGAATGGTATACAGATATAAAAAGAACTCTCAATAGAAGAATCTCAAATAGCTGAAAAACATTTAAAGAAATGTTGAACATCCTTACCCATTACAGAAATGCAAATCAAAACTATGTTGAGGTTTGATTTCACAGGTCTTATACCTGTCAAAATGGCTAAGATAAGTAACAAATGTGACTGCTCATGCACTACACGGTGTAGAGCATGGGGACCACATTTCCATTTTTGATAGGAGTGCAAACTCTTAAGGACACTGTGGAAATCAATATATAATTTCCTCAGTGTCAAAATAAATGTCACAGTTACTTCCTTAGGCAAAGGGATGAGAAAAGATTCATACTCCAGCTTTAAAAGTTTATAGTTTGGGCTCATTCCAGAGCATTTATTTTTTTACACTAACTATCCCTAGGCCTAGCCTTGGAAGTTTCTAGTCTGCACAAGATCTAATTTTCTACAAGCTGGGAAGCTGAAACATTCTAGACTTATGTCAGCAGAGGGAGGCTGGATTCTGAAGTCTTCCAGTTCAACTTGCCTACAAGTACTTTGGGAATTTGAAGGCAAATAAATGCAATTAGAAAAAAAAAATCTTCCTGAGTGAGATACTCCAGATCCAGTAAGTTAAATATTGTATGCATTAATTTATTATTGTATATTAGATATTGAGTAATTAATAATTTACAATCCACAGACCCAAAGAGATTTGGTAAAGAGGAGGGCTATGTAGTTGATGCATGAAACTTTGGAGGAAGGGAATGTAGAATAAATTCTGTGGCTGTACTTGGTGGCAAGTTGAGACAGGAATGAGAATGAAGAATTTTAGAGAGAGTGTTGGATACATAAAGTATAGAGAAGACAGCTGGTTTAGGGAGCATTGAGGGTGTGGTTGGAGTCCATGGGGGTAACTTTAGTGAAGAATTCCAGTAATGGAGGATACTGAGTCTGAAACTGCCAACTTTTTGTAGGTAGGCAAGGATTCCAGTGTTGGGACTCATTTGTATTACACTGAGTTGATCTAGATGTCCCATGCAGATCCTTATACAACCCCAGCTAAGAATAGTACAGAAAGCCAGAAAATTGACAGTGGGGCCCCATTGCTGAGGACAACATATATGACTTATTGAACTTAGATTTCTAGCTGGTGTCTGCATGGAACATTTACACCACCTTCTATTCTCTTTGGCTTGAGAAGCTCCTCTTTAGGTCATGGAAAGTAAAACCTTGGCACTAATACAGCCCAAATCCCCTAGACCAACAATATATCCTGCTTGCAAGATATAGTGGAGTAAACCTAGCAGACATCTTATAGAGGTAGTCAACCAATGTTTGATTTAACTTGAGGCCTATACCTACAGCATTAACCCATACCTTATCATGCCCAGAGAGTACTGTAGAACTGATACCCCAGAGATCTAGGGTAGAACCAAACATGAGAAACAAATAAACAAACAAACATTTATGAAATAGTTCTTAATGATATTCTGCTATATTCATAGACTCACAGATCTGTTCCTTAAGCAGTTTTTATCAGAAATGCTTTGTCAGAAAGCAGAAATGCAAATCAAAATCACCCTGAGATTCCACCTTCCAGCAACCAGAATGGTTAAGAACAAAACCTCAGGTGACAACACATGTTGGCTAGGATTTGGAAAAAGAGGAACACTTCTCCGTGGCTGTTGGGATTGCAAACTGGTACAACCACTCTGGAAATCAATCTGGAGTTTTCTAAAACAATTGGAAATAAATCTACCTGAAGACCCAGCAATACCACTCTTGGGAATATACCCAAAAGATGTCCCACCGTGCCACAGAGGCACGTGTACTACTATGTTCATAGTGACCTTATTTGTAATAACCAGAATCTGGAAACAACCCAGATGTCCCACAACAGAAGAATGGATACAGAAAATGTGGTTCATTTACAAAATAGAATACAACTCAATTGTTGAGAATGAGAATATCCTGAGTTTTGCAGGCAAATGGATGGAACTAGAAAATATCATCCTGAGTGAAGTAACTTGGACCCAAAGAATATGCACATTATGTACTCACTAATAAGTGGATATTACCCCCCCCCCAAAAAAAAAAGTATAGAATACTCAAGATAGAGTCCACAGAACTCAAAAAGATCAGCAAGCTAAAGAGCCCAAGTGAGGATGGCTAAGTCCCACTTGGGAGGGAGAAGAAAGTAACCACAAAAGAGAGGAAGGGAGAGACCTAGAAGGGAAAGGGCACTGGGAAGTGGGCAGAGGGGAACATGATATGGTATTGGCTCAGGGAAAAAGACTGAAGCCCTGAGAACTAGTAGAAAGAATGGAAACAAGCAACCAGAGACCTGGGAGGTGAGAGACTCTCAGGAATCAAGGGAAGTGACTCTAGAGAAAATGCCCTACAGTAAGTAGGGAGAGGGCATTTGTAGAGCCCACCTCAAGCAGAAAGAAAGGACATCAAGTGAGGGATGGGGTTGCTATCCCACAGTCACAACTATGACCCATAATTGTTCCTGTCTGAAAGAATTACAGGGATGGAAATGGAGAAGATCCTGTGGAAAAGGTCATTTGCAAAATAGAATACAACTCAGCTGTTAAGAAAGAGAACATCCTGAGTTTTGCAGGCAAATGGATGGAACTAGAAAATATCCTTAGTGAGGTAACTTGGACACAAACGGACATGTATGGTATGTACTCATTTTGGCAGGCCCAAAGTGAGATCCCGCACATGGGGAGGACCCAAAGCATGAAACTATCACTAAGGCTATGGAGAGCTCACAAAAAAGGGATCTATAATGACTGCACTCCAAAAGACCCAGCAGCTGGAAGAGTCAGATGCAAATATGTGGACACTAGCAATGGACATAAGCTGCTGGCCCCTGTGGTTGAATTAGGGAAAAGCTGGAAGAAGCTGAAGAAGAGGGGGAGCCTGTAGGAGGACCAGCAATCTCAATGAACCTGGACTCTGGGAATCTCTCAGACACTGGATCACCAACCAGGAAGCATACACCAGCTTATATGAGGTTCCCAACACATATACAGCAGAGGACTTCAGCGTCTGGGTTAAGTCAGAGAAAATGCACCTGAGCCTCAAGAGACTGGAGGTCACAGGGAGTTTAGAGGTCTGGTGGGGTGGGGGTGGGGGTATGGTGACATCCTCGTGGAGACAGAGTGGTGGGGAGGAAGTATGAATGTGGAACAGTAAGAGGGTGTACCGGAAAGAGAATAAAATCTGGAGTGTAAAAAAGAAGAAAAACATTAATTAATTAATTAATTAATTAAGCAGATTGGAACATAAATGGAGACCCACATCCATACATGATGCAGAGACAGAGTCTAAAGTGGAGGTTTCTATCCCACCTGTAGACACAAAATCCCAACACTATTGCTAATGCCACGAAGTGCTTGCTGATAGGAGCCTGGTATAGCTAGCTGTCCCATGAGAGGTTCTGCCAGCACCAGACCAATACAGGTGCAGATATTCACAGTCCACCATTGGACAGAGCTTAGGGACATCAATGAAAAAATGAAGCGAAGGACTGAAGGAGTGTGAGAATGGAAAAAAAATTTAAGCTAGCTTATTATTGAGACATGGTAGCCTGAACTGTTGAACTTTCCAGAAAATGGCCCCGGGGGTAGGACATCTGGCACTTGATAAAAGATTCTCGGAATTACCAGAACAGGAACCAGGGGCACCAACTGTACCTTGAACTCTGGAGGGATTAGATAACATTTGCCTAGTTTAAATTTGCCAATGAAATGCCCTTCCCTGTCTTGCTTCCTGCTCTTTGAGAAGTACCCCATCCCTTGCAGTTTTTTCCTTTAAATTGTGTGTCCCCCTTTGCTTGGGGCTCTTCTCCTCTACCTCTGTGTGGGATACAAGTTGAGCTCCAGCACGCTGGTTCCCGAATAAAGCCTCTTGCTGGTTGCATCAAGTGATGACTCTCGCGATTGACTGGGGTGTGTGCCCAAGCATTCGAACTGAGTGGGGGTCTCCCTTCAGAGTTCCTAACAGGAGCTGAAGGGGATTGCAACCCTATAGGAAAAACCACAACATCAGCTAACCAGACCACTCAGAGCTCCTAGGCACTAAACCACTAAACAAAGAGTACACATGGAAGGACCCATGGCTCCAGCTACATATGTAGCAGGGAATGGCTTTATCTAGCATCAATAGGAGAGGAGGCTCTTGGTCGTCGTATGGAGGCTCAATACACCCCAGCATAAGGGGATGCCAGAGCAGTGAGGCAGGAATAGGTGGGTGAGTGTGGGAGCACCCTCATAGAGGCAAAGGGGAGGAAGGTGGGATGGGGGTTTTACAGAGGGGAAACTGGAAAAGGGGACATTTGAAATGTAAATAAATAAAATAAGTATTTTAAAAAAATAAAGTGAAGATCTCTGTCAGTTCCCTTCCTTTGCAGATAGAAGAGGGGGAAGAATGATTTTAAGAGTCAGAGGGGAAAGAAGACCAGAAGAACATGGCCCATTCAATCAAACAAACTGGGCTCATAGCAGCTCACAAAGCCTGAACCAGCCAATATGGGGCCTGCATGGGTTTGTCCCAGGTCCTCTGCGTGCATATTAAGCCTGGTTTCTAGGTGGTTTTGTGAGACTCCTAACTGACTTTTTGCCTGATTTTGGAACACTTTTCTGTAGCCTTCCAGCAGCCACTGAGAACTGGGTAGAAATGAAAGGGAGATTGGGAATGAAATAGGACTGGCAGGAGAGAAGAATGAAGACAAGACAAAGATTTCTGATCAAGGCTCAAAGTTTAATTTTTAGTTGTGTTAAAATAGGTAAACCTCAAAGACCTACCTACCTCGTTGTTTCAGCTGGGATGAGTTGCAAAGCAAGCTCAGCAGGTGGTCATCTCCTCAAAGCTCAGTAGGAAATGCAAATGTGGCAAGGGCGGGTGCTGACTTGATTAGTTTAAGCTAATCAAGGGTGGGGGAAGGGCACACTTTCTTTATATTGCGTTGCCTTCTCTAGCCTGTGTATGAGGCCTTTGGCTTTTTTCTTGTCTTGTCCTTTTGGACTCTGGTCTATAGGAGACCTTATATTTTCTGAAAGTGAGGAAACAAGAGTTCCTAGGTCTAGCTCTGCATCTAGGTAACTGAGGAAGGCAGCAAGGGTGGAATTGTTGGCGGCCAAATGCTGATGGCTTCTCCCAATTTAACTCTTGCAGCACAGGAATTAAGAAAAGAAACTCCGTTTCTTGGGGTTTTTCCATTTTGACTCATTGGCCTCTAGTTGACCAGACCAGAGGCTCTCTCTCTCTCTTTCTCTCTCTCTCTCTCTCTCTCTCTCTCTCTCTCTCTCTCTCTCTCTCTCTCTCTCTCTCTCTCTCTCTCTCTCTCTCTCTCTCTCTCTTTCTGTCTCTAATACACACAGGCATACTGGATGAAGCAGAAAAGGGCTGAATCAGCACTTTTTTGTTGTTCTTAGTTTTTATAACCTCAGAATAAGTGATCACATGATTTGTCTTTAAGAAGTTTTACATCCCAAGAGTTCATAGTAAGTTTAATTCATTAGTTCATATAATAGATCAATAAGGTTTAAGGAGTTACAGCAAGCAGAATTGTTAACTTGTCTTTCCATGAAGACTAGTAACTGACTAAATTTTAATCATCCGTTTTCTGGTTCCATGAGTTTCTTATAAGCTTAAAGCAATTGTTTTTATGTTACAGGGTAGCAAGGATTTGTCAAGAGAAAAATCATCTACCTTGTGTGTTATTATTTTGAAGTCTTGTAGATATAAACTAGTCAATCTTTTACTGTCATTGTACCTACACTAAATTGCCCATTCTCAGTTTATGCAATTTAGTTAACAAATAGTGTTCCCATTCCTAACAGAGAAGGAATTTCCTATGTTGTAAATTTGTTTCAAGTCTTTTTCTTTTGATGCATGAAGGTTTACAGAGCTCTGGTAGCACTTATTTTCTACAGGGAGGTAGAAATCTCCTGTATTAATTTAGAAATTCTATAAAATCATTGTTAGGAATTCTGAAATCATTTATTTACCTATACAGCATTCCTACATGAAAAGTCATCTTCATATTGATCTTCAGGAAATTTGCCCAATAGGGTTGGCTGAGGCCCAGAAAGCATTGGGCTATATAATAGTGTCAGGCAAGGTATATCAACAGCAAGAAGCAATACTGGATGAAGTCTTTGAGGGCCCTGCATCTCAGAGTGCATCCATCACAGCCATGCACAATAGTGGATGATCTCCAGAAAACACACTTATATGCCATAGCCTTTGCTACATTGCTTCTGACAGAGGTGTGATTCTGGGGGATGGGAAAATGTGTGAGATCTTTGTAGAAGGAAGGGAAACTCTGGTCTAAATGCATTATATGAAAGAAAAATCTATTTTCAATAAAAATAGCAATAACAAAATAAAACCAAATACACAAAAATGTAATTATATCATTTCCTCCTTTCTTTTTCTCCCTATACACTGTATTATATCACTATCATTTAAACTTTTGTTTTTTGTTTTTTTAATTATTGGTATTAATGCATCTGTGTATGTATTTTCCTAAATATATAATTATAGACTATTAGGTCTTTATGAAGTTATGTGTATGCACATGTTTTCAGTAATGACCTTTTAATATTTAGTGGTAAAGATACCACATTTTATATGTATTGGGCTGAGGACTTGATAATTTTATAAATTGACATTTGTTAAGGGAAATATTGATACACAGAAATAGAAGAATAAAGCTCTCCATTCTTTTACCCCTCATTTTATGATTAAATTGAGAACAATGAATAGTATGTTAAAATTGACTTCAAATTTAAAATAATTATGCATATATTATTAGAATATTTTCATCACAGAATTGATAATTTAATGCAACATGATCAACAATGTTTTTACAATCATTAAATCCATTAATATTTATATTGTACTTAGAATACTAAGATCATTGTAATTATAATAGCTCCTATAAAATGGCAAGCCAAGATAATTTTATAAAGAAAACTAACTCTTTTCAGTTTCTTTGGACTCCCAGGATATATACTTTTAACTAAGGTGATAAAATAACTGTGTAATTCTTTGCAGTTTGACCACTTGGAGAGGAGAATATTGATTCTATAATTAATTGTGACCTGCAAGAGGAGCAACAGCCAAAATTGGGTTTCTTCAAAAGATTTTTTTTTTTGTTTTTGGCCTTAAAATGTTGAATGAAAAGCAAATGGTATAAGGAGATATTTAAGGGCAATAGTCACTAAAATTTAAATTATCATCATGATTATACTTTTCTATAACTTAGTTTAATTTAATTGTTGGTTTATTCAAATAAGAAGTTAGTCATATGGTAAATTAGATAAGAAAATCTTGGAAAGATTTTTGGAATCTTATATGTCAATTACTTTATAATCTTTAGCCTATACTTTTCATCATTTTAAAGGTTTTTAATATGTTTTTAACAACGTCATAATCTTAACAGAACACAATAAATAAACACAGATGCCATTTACAAAGAAAAAACTCAATAATAAACTAAAAATTTAAATGTAAAGTTATTTATTCTGGATTTTGAAGCTTCTTTACAGATTGAATTTATTAGTAAGGATTTCAGTCCTTGAGCTTTCAGTGGCCCCAGGTTTTGGGTTTTTTTTTTTTTTGTTTTTGGGGGGTTTTTTTTTGTAGGTATGAGCAATAACCACATGCTGATATTGCAAATAGATTTTTGTATTTCTGTGAATTATAACAGTCATGATCTCCATAGAAAACAATTATAAAGAATCATAGGAGAATCATAGGAGTCATCACCCAATGTTCATAACTTTGCATCACTAAAACTATAGAATTCGCATGGCAGCAGACAAAAAAGAGTCTTCCCGTTTCTGTAAGGACGCTTGCTTTCTCCAACAAGCAATAATGTTTGATCTACTTTCTCAGAGATACAATGATCTTAGCCACTTTATAACTAAAAATTAGATTATTATTACTAGTATTGATTCTTTTAAAAAATTGGGAACTTTTTTAGATACCTCAATTTCATTTAATATTATTAGTGCTTGGCAAATTATACCATGATTAATTGTATATTTTTAGTTTTGTTTATTAGCTATGTTTCCCTAAAACTAAAATCCAAGATAAATATTGTTATTCATGTGATTTCTGGTTAAAAGCTCACTGGAGATGTCCACCTGTGAGAGAGGGGATCAACCATCATAAGCTCTGGGAGGATGTGAACATCTATACAAAGAGCTGAACACTGCCCTTTGCTAAGCCCATGGGGATTTCTGCAGTACTCACGGTGCCCAGGGCACCTTACCATGAAGCATGAAGGTTAGAATTTGTATTGCTGTATCAGTAATTGGCAGTAAAATCACTGATTCCCGGCAGAAAACACAATCTCCCAAGTGGGGTGATTACAGTCACTGAAACTAAGTCCCTAGAAATTCTTTAAGCTATTACAAATTGCTTCCAGTTAGCAAATCAAGCTCACAGAACAAGAGATACATTTATCTGGGTGGCCAAAGTAATTTCAGAGTAATATTTAAAAGATGAGAAAGCACTTATATTTTATGAGCAATAAATAAATACATTCTATTGCACAGGATCATGATGTGTCAGTAATTCAAATATATAACAAGGTCTTGGGTTGATTTTAATTAGGCAGGGAATGTACCCCCAAAATTTAAAAATGTAAATAATATATATTGAGAAATTCAAACATTTTGCACACAGATGTTGAGGACAGTAGATCATAAATAAGAATAGAACTTAAACCCAGCAGTACATACATATATGTTTGTAAGAGTGAATAATTTAAAAGTCCTGAATTTGAGAGAGAGTGAGAAAGAATGTATAGAAGGGTTTGAGGGAAGGAAAGAGAAGGGATAAATGGTGTAATATGATTATATCCTCAAAACTAAAATAACTATTGATGGGGTTTGAGTCGCGGCAGGAAGCGTCTGCAGACACCAGGCCCAAACAGTTCCACGTGGAAGAGGTTTAATTGGAAGGGGGTAGGGGGGAACAGCGCAGGAAGAGAGAGGGGAGAGAGAGAAGAAAAGAGAGAGAGATGGAGGAAAGTACCCATATATA
>NW_022196915.1:75981747-75983515 GCF_008632895.1 Mastomys coucha
AAGGTTTGAGGTGAGACAGATGGACCCAATAAGAGAGTCCCTTGAGTTTAGCAGCTGTAGGGGTCACAGACTATCTACTTACTCCATTACTTTGCCACCTCCGTTCTCTCCTATGGAGCTTTGCTGACCATCATCTACCTCAGCCATACACTGTCTCCTGTCCACTACCTATCAACATTGGAGAACAAGTCCTTCTATCCCCTCCAGGTCATCGATCCTCACCTCTCTCTTTCAAGTGGCAGGGCCTTATTAAAGTAATTCTTGTGACCCCTACAGCTGCTAAACTCGAGGTGAAAGGCCAGGAGTTAAGAGTGGACGTCCATACATAAGTTCAAAGGGAGAGGAGATGAGGAGAGGTCTCTTTGGGAGAGCTCGTAACCTGAAAAGAGCCAGGGGTAGGTGTTTTACCCAATCAAGGTGAAGTTCTTGTGACAGCTTAACAAGAGTGGTTTTTAAAGAGCGATTAGTCCTTTCTACCTTACCAGAAGATTGAGGGTGATAAGGCATGTGAAAATGCCAGGGGATATCTAAGGCCTTAGATAAGATTTGAGAGACCTGGGAAGTAAATTCAGGACCATTGTCTGATTGGAGAGAAGTTGGGCCACCAAACCGGGGATGATCTCTCGGAGGAGGAGATCAGAGACTGTCTGAGCCATTTTGTTAGTAGTGGGAAATGCCTCTACCCACCCTGAGAAGGTATCTACCAAGACCAGGAGGTACTTGGCACGCCTGACAGTGGGCATATGGGTAAAGTCAAGTTGCCAGTCAGTTCTAGGAAGGGAACCTCTAGCCTGATGGGTAGAAAAGGGGGTGCTACGATACTTTGAGTTGGGGTCAGACTTCTGACAGATTTTGTAAGAAGCAGTGATAGATTTTAAGAAGCTTAAGTCCTCAGGAGTAGGCTGTAGGGAGAGAAAGGATTGAGTTTGGTACCTGGTAGAGTCTAGAAATTGGATGACAACAGGAGAATGGTGTTTAGCAACAGAAGGGTTCTGGACGTCGCAGACTCGGGGATCTACATGAGAAGCTGGTAAAGGAAATAACATGGTAGTGTTAGTAGGTTGTTTGGCTAGAAGAAGGAGCAGGGTAACCGCTGGCGAGTCTGGGTTTAAGCGAATGTGGGGAGCAAAGGAAATGGAGGCTCTCAGCCTAGTCAGAAGATCTCTTCCCAATAAAGGTACAGGACATGTTGGCACTACCAGGAAGGAATGGGTGAAAGGTACACCCCTAAAAATGCAGCTAAGTGGTGGGGTCTGAAGAGGGAAGTAAGATTGTCCTCCTACCCCGACAATAGGAGAACCAGAAGGAGAAGTGGGCCCCCAAAACTCCATCAGGACTGAGTAAGTGGCTCCAGTGTCCAAGAGGAAGGGGATGGACCGCCCACATACTACAATATTTACCCTAGGCTCCCTGCTAGTGATGGCAGTAGTCGGGTCAGTGGAGCTCGAGCCTCCTCAGTTAGCCATAGCCAAACCTAGGAGATCACTTGGAGGGTTATCTGGGAGTGATGTCCCTTTGTTTTGCGTAACATGAGGGCAATCAGCAGCCCAATGTCCCTCTTGATGGCACCTAGGGCATGGCCCTTTTGGCTTGCGAGGGTTAGGGTAAGATTTTGCCCAATGACTCTTTTTGCCACATTTATAGCAGGTGCCTGGTGGTCTTTGAGTCTTAGGAGACCATGAGTCTAGGGTAGTGGCTGAGGCTGGTCGGACAGCCTTTGCCAGCATGTGGTATTTCTGCTTGCGGATTCTATCATCCCTTCCATGGT
>NW_022196915.1:75983950-75984476 GCF_008632895.1 Mastomys coucha
TTGTAGTGTAAGAATGTCTTGGGGAGGATGAGACGAGTCTGGGCCCCTAAGGGCCGCAGCTCTAGCTGACTCGTCAGCTCGGTTGTTTCCACTGGAGACAATAGAGTCGTCTAGAGAAGGTTGAGTTTGTGTAGGCTTCATGGCTAAGAGAAGTTGAGTTGGGGAACAAGAAGAATACAAGAAGGAATTAGAACAGAGATAGATTAATATTTGAACATAGGGGAACCTCTTTCCATTTACCAGTTTGCCAGCAGTATGTATTAGGACCCCTTAAAATAGCTGGGTCTAGAGTTAAGTGGCTATTTTGAATTCCCATCTAGTTGATATTTAACCCAGACCTTATTGCAGAGATATATTAATTTTGATGCCTTCAAATCAGGCGTAAGCTTTAAAGATTTGAGATTTTCCAGGAGACAACCCTGTGGATTACCTGGAGAAACTGGTCGAAGACATTCTGAAACCCACTGGGGGGTGGTTGGATGTTCCTACCAGCGTCCTGAGAACAATCCAAGCACCAAGAAAAATA
>NW_022196915.1:75984819-75997885 GCF_008632895.1 Mastomys coucha
GTAGTCTAGCGGTGCTTGGCTGTAGGTTTGTTGTGTCCTGTGGCGTCTGGTGTCTCTAGCAAGAAGTGGTAAGCAGTCTCCAGGTGAGTGGTGCTCTCCACGCAGAACAGCAGCCTCTACAGTACTCTGCGCAGGGTACTGGGAGCGCAGCAGCAGCGACAGCCACTGTGGTGGTACTGGGAGCTCTCCCTGTGCAGTGGCAGCGGTGGTGGGAGCTGCTCCACCTGGCAGCCGGGGTCTCAGCGGCCGCTCCACGTGGCCGTGTACCCTGTCTGCCCCGGCGGTGAGGAGCCGGTCGGTCGGTAGACGCAAACTGCCATGCTCCTGGGTTTCAGCACCAAAATGATGGGGTTTGAGTCGCGGCAGGAAGCGTCTGCAGACACCAGGCCCAAACAGTTCCACGTGGAAGAGGTTTAATTGGAAGGGGGTATGGGGGTAGCAGCGCAGGAAGAGAGAGGGGAGAGAGAGAAGAAAAGAGAGGGAGATGGAGAAAAGTACCCATATATATATATATATATATATATATGTCGTGATGTAGCAGTCAAGGTAAAGGTGGGAGCTGAACCCAATGGATTCTGGGAATATGGTGGCCATTGCCCTGGCGACAGGTCTGTGGACCTGCCCACATCTGCGGTGCTGGGTGCTAACAACTATTATTTTTGTGGTCAGATATTTCAAAATATGCCTGATATTTTTTCCAAGATAATGTCACCACACCCCACTAGACCTCTGAACTCCCTGGGGCCTCCAGTTTCTTGAGGGTTAGGTGCATCTTCTCTGACTGAACCCAGACCTGGCAGTCCTCTGCTGTATAAGTGTTGGTAGCCTCATATCAGCTAATGTATGCTCCCTGGTAGGTGACCCAGTGTCTGAGAAATCTTAGGAGTCCAGGTTAATAGAGACTGCTGGTCCTCCAACAAGGTCCCCCTCCTCCTCAGCTTCTTCCACCTTTTCCCTAATTCAACCATAGGGGTCAGCAGCTTCTGTTCATTGGTTGGGTGCAAATATCTGCATCTGACTCTTTCAGCTACTTGTTGGGTCTTTCAGAGGGCAGTCATAAGAGGACCCTTTTTGTAAGCACTCCATAGCCTCAGTAACAGTGTCAGGCTTTGGGAGCTCCTTTTGAGCTGGATCCCACTTTGGACCTGTCACTGTACCTTCTTTTCCTCAGGATCTTCTCCATTTCCATCCCTGCAGTTCTTTTAGACAGGAACACTAATGGGTCAGAGTTGTGACTGTGGGATATCAACCTCACTTGATATCTAACTTGAAACCCTGTCTTTCTGCTGGAGGTGACCTCTGCAAATTCACCCTCCCATCTAGTGCATTTCATCTAGTGTCCATCCCTTTGAGTCCTGAGAATTGCTCACCTCCCATGTCTCTGGTATATTCTGGAGTGTTCCCCCAACTTCCTATTTCCTGAGGTTGCCTATTTCCATTCCTTCTGCTGGCTCTCGGGGCTTCAGTGCTATTCCTTCACCCTGTAACAGATCTTGTTCCCTTTTCCCCACCTCCAGCTTCCTCTTCCCTCCCAGGTACCTCCCTCCCCCTCCCCTTGAGATTGCTTTCTTTTCCCTACCAAGTGGAACTGAGGCATCTTCACTTGGGCCCTTCAGCTTGTTGACCTGTTTGAGTTTGTGGACTATATTTTGGGTATTCTGTATTTTTTTTCTAATATCCACTTTTTGTGAGTAGATACAGTGCATGTTCTTTTGGGTCTGAGTTACCTGGCTATCACAAATAAGGCTACTATGAACATAGTGGAACATGTTCCCCTGTGGCATGGTAGGGCATCTATTCCCAAGAGTGGTATTGTTGGTTCTTTAGGTAAATCTATTAACAATTTTCTGAGGAACCTCCAGATTGTCTTCCGTATTGGCTGTACAAGTTTGTAATACAGCAATAATAGAGGAGTATTCCTTTCTCCACATCCTTTTCAACATGTGTTGTCACCTGAGATTTTCATTTTAGCCGTTCTGATTGGTGTAAGGTGGAATCTCAGGGTTGTTTTGATTTGCATTTCTCTGATCACTAAGGACTTTGAGTATCTTTAGGTGTGTCTCAGCCATTTCAGATTCCTTTGTTGTGAATGCTCAGTTTAATTCTATACCTCATTTATATGTCTTGGAAGTTAGCCGACTATCAGATGTGGGGTTAGTGAAGATTTTTACCAATCTGCAGGTTGCTGATTTGTCTTATTAACTATGTCCTTTACTTTACAGAAGCTTTTCAGTTTCATAAGGTCCCATTTACCAACTTTTGATCTTAGAGTATGAACCATTGCAGTTCTGTTTAGGAAATTTCCCCCAGAGCCAATGAGTTCAAGGTTCATTTCCACTTTCTCTCCTATTACATTCAGTGTATCTGGTTTTATGCTGAGGTTCTTGATCTACTTGGACTTGAGCTTTGTGCAAGTTGACAAATATGGCTCTATTTTCGTTTTTCTACATACAGAGAGCTGTTTAGACCAGCACCATTTATTGAAGATGCTTTCTTTTTACTATTGTATATTTTTGGCTCCAGAGGAAGCTGTGCTCCCAGGTGCTCTAATAAGCCCATGATCATTGGATCCCATATAGTTGTTGGGAATTGAATTTTTTATGACTTCTGCTAATTCTGATCAACCCTGCTCACTCCATACACTGTAGCTGTCTTCTGACACACCAGAAGAAGGCATCATATCTCATTATAGGTGGTTGTAAACCATCACATGCTTGCTGGGATTTGAACTCAGGACCTCCAGAAGAGCAGTCAGTGCTCTTACCCTCTAGGCCATCTCACCAGCCATTTTTTTTTTTTTTTTTTTTGGAAAGAGCCTATTGTGAGGATCAGCAATGAGTAGAACACAACATGTGTTCCAAACCCCCATAACTGGGACCAGCAAGATCCAGAGACACAAGAACCCTACCCCACCAGTGGCTCGGATTCCTTCTGGTCTGTGCCAGTCTACTTTGGGCACAAACTAGGCAGCAAACCCTAGTGCAAGTCTAACTTGGGTGTGAACTCTTCAGCAAGTCTCAGAGCCCTCAATGCTTGGTCACACCAGGATCTGAGGGTCACAGAAGCAGCTTGACACCCAGGAACTCTGACACACCCAGAGTTTCAGGATCACAAGATCCCAGAATCATGAGAACATAGAGACAGCTTGACTCTGAGGAGTTCTGACACAACTAGAATCACAGGAAGGACAGGCTCCAATCAGATATAGCCAGGGCAGGGAGCACCAGAGATAATAAGATGGAAGGAGACAAGCATAAGAACATAAGAAACAGAAAACAAGGTTACTTGGCATCATCAAAATACAATTCTCCCACCATAGCAAGTCCTAGATATAGCATCACAACAGAAAAGCAAGATTGGGATCTAAAGTCACTTCTCATGACAATGATGGAGGACTTTAAGAAGGACATAAATAACTCCCTTAAAGAAATACAGGAGAACACAGGTAAACAGGTAAAAACCCTTAAAGAGGAAACAAAAATCCCTTAAAGAATACAGGAAAGCACAATCAAACAGAAGAGGAAATGATCAAAACCATCCAGGATCTAAAAGTAGAAATAGAAACAATAAAGAAATCACAAAGGGAGACATCTCTGGAGTTAGAAAACCCAGGAAGGAGATCAGGAGTCAAAGATGTAAACATCACCAACAGAATACAAGAGATAGAAGAGAGAATCTCAGGGGCAAAAGATACCTTAGAAAACATTGACACAACAGTCAAAGAAAATGCAAATTGCAAAAAGCTCTAAACTCAAAACATCCAGAAAATCCAGGATACAATGAGAAGACCAAACCTAAGGATAATAGATATAGAATAGAGTGAAGATTTCCAAATTAAAGGGTCAATAAACATCTTCAACAAAATTATAGGAAAAAACTTCCCTAACATAAAGAAAGTGATGTCCACGAATATTCAAGAAGCCTACAGAACTCCAAATAGACTGGACCAGAAAAGGAATTCTTCCTGTAACATAATAATCAAAACACCAAATGCACTAAACAAAGAAAGAACTTTAAAAGCAATAAGGGGAAAAGGTCAAGTAACATGTAAAGGCAGGCCTATCAGAGTTACACCAGACTTCTCACAAGAGACTATGAAAGCCAGAACATCCTAGGCAGATGTCATACAGACCCTAAGAGAACACAAATGCCAGCCTGGGCTACTATACCCAGCAAAACTCTCAATTACCATAGATGGAGAAACCAAGATATTCCATGACAAAACCAAATTTACACAATATCTTTCCACAAATCCAGCCCTACAAAGGATAATAGAGTGAAAATACCAACATAAGGAGCAAAAATTCACCCTAGAAGAAGCAAGAAAATAACTTTTCAACAAACTCACATAAACATAATTCCATCTTTAACAACAAAAATAACAGGAAGTAAAAATTACTTTTTCTAATATCTCTTAATATGAAAATTAATCTTACCAACTTATCCTAATCAATTCAAATTCAAAAGTATAACAAATTAGAAATTTGTTGGCTATCTAATTTGATAATTAGAGAAGTAGGTCAAATATTGTACAATCCATATATACTTTCTGCTTGTTTGTACCTGAGAGTGTCTTGCTGTGAACCACATAATGGTCTTGAAACCATGCTTCTCCTATCTCAGCCTCTCTATTAGTAGGATTGTTTATTTGATGTTTTTACACTATACTATGGTTTTCAGAATAGCTTACATATTTCAAAATTATTTATACAGCCAAAAGAAATGTAAACAATTTACTTGGGAAGTGGCTTATAAGAGAACAACAAAGAGTGAGACTGAATGCTTTGCTTGATGTAACTATTGTATCAATCTTGAAGAAAAGGACTTTATAAGTTACTCTTTCTCTGAGAAGAATGTTTTCAAAATCAGCACAGCCAATGAACCAGATTCTTACCCTCACCTAATGTCTGTGCCACATTCCAAGTAGAACCATTGTTCATTGAAACAGTTGGTGAATGATTTCATGGATAGACTATCTTAATAAACACACCATTTCTTAAAAGAATGTAACCTATTCTCTGTAGGCTAAGAATGAAAACAACCACTCAATTCAAATAGCTTTAAACATAGCAGGAAATCTGTATCCAGAAACTGTGCCTGCAATTCACTCTTTGGCACAGCAGAACTGTCCGTTCTTAGCTTAGATACTAGGGAAATAAAATCCTTTGGTGATGTGAGGGTGTTTCAAGTACAGTCTTATTACAATGTACTCAAATGTCTAAAAATTGTTCCTATTTTGGGCTTATACCACAGTAAGAGCAAAGATTTTAAACTCTACTTAAAATAAAACAACAAAAATACTTCATCTATTTATGTTCATTTTTTAAAAACAAACTAGTAGTGATGTATTATTTTAAAATATATAGCTAATAGGATTGGGGTTATTTAAAATTTATATTGAGAAAAACGTATATATTTTCTGTATTGCTATAGACAAGCATCTACATAAGACTGTTTAATTGATTTTTTTATGTCAAACAACTTTTATACTACTCATTTTTATTGTTAAATTATTTTATACATTTTAGAGAATATGACAAAATAAAAAATAAAAACTAAATGAAGAGGGGTCTCTGAGAAGAGTTGGGGTACAAAAGGGAAAGAAGAATGTGATGTAATTCTATTTACTTAAAATATGTTTTTAAATGTTAATAAATTCAAATAAACTGAAATTATGTATCTTTTCTCATATTGCGATAAAACTGAAATCAAAAAAAGAAAAAGAATTCAGAAGAATCATAGACTAAAATAGAGGATTTTAAAATATGCTATTTATATTTAGAATCTTTTTACTGACACTATTAAGTAGCTCCTCTCCCTTCTAAGACTAAAATATATCTACTTATAAGATATATAAAACTAATAGCAACATGACCTACCATCAGTGTAGGAAAAATACAAGACATGTTTATTTTTTTATCTTATTAGATATTTTCTTTATTTACATTTCAAATGATATCTCCTTTCCTGGTTTCCCTTCTTAAAAAAAATCCTATTCCCTTTTCTCTCCCACTGTTCACCAACCCACAATTTCCCGCTTCCTGGCCCTGGCATTCCTCTATACTGGGGCATAGAGCCTTCACAGGAGAAAGGGCCTCTCCTCCCATTGAAGAACAACAAGGTAATCCTCTGGTACATATGCAGCTGGAGCCACAAAGAGTAACCATGTGTATTCTTTGGTTGGTGGTTTAGTCCTTGGGAGCTCTGGGGGTACTGGTTAATTCATATTGTTGTTCCTCCTATGGGACTGCAAACCCCTTCAACTCATTGGGTCCTTTTTCTACCTCCTTCATTCTGGAGCCTTTGCTCTTTCTAATGGAAGGCTGTGAGCCTCTACTTCTGTTATTTGTCAGGAACTGGCAGAGCCTTTCAGGAGACAGCTTTATCAGGCTCTTGTCAGCCAGCCCTTGCTGGCATCCACAATAGTGTCTGGGTTTGATGATTGTATATGGGAAGGACCCCTAGGTGGGGTAATCTCTGGATTGTTCTTCCTTCAGTCTCTGCTCCACACTTTGAATCTGCAACTCCATTGATGGGTATTTTGTTCCCCCTTCTAAGAAGGACTGAACTATTCATACTTTGGTCTTCCTTCTTCTTGAGTCTCTTGTGGTTTGTGGATTGTATCTTGGGTATTCCAAGCTTCTAGACTAATATCCACTTATCAGTGAGTACATACCATGTGTGTTCTTTTGTGGTTGGGTTACCTCACTCAGGATGATATTCTCCAGATCCATCCATTTTCCTAAGAATTTCATAAATTCATTGTTTTTAATAGCTGAGTAGCACTCTGTTGTGTAGATGTACCACAATTTCTGTATCCTTTCCTCTGTTGAGGGACATCTGGGTTCTTTCCAGCTTCTGGCTATTATAAATAAGGCTGCTGTGAACATAGTAGAGCTTGTGTCCTGAGTGTTCCTCTTTCTCCACATCTTTGCCAGCATCTGCTGTCACCTCAGTTTTTGATCTTAGCCATTCTGATTGGTGTGAGGTGGAGTTTCAAGGTTTTTTTGATTTGCATTTCCCTGATGACTAAGGATGTTAATCATTTTTTTAGGTGCTTCTCAGCCATTTGTTATTCTTCATTTGATAATTCTCTGGTTAGCTATGTACCCTATTTTTTAATAAGGCTATTTGGTTCTCTGGAATCTAACTTCTTGAATTCTTTGTATATATTGGATATTAGCCCTCTAAGAGATGTAGGATTGGAAAAGAACGTATCCCAATCTGCTGGATGCCATTTTGTCCTATTGACAGTGTCCTTTGCCTTACAGAAGATTTGCAATTTTTAGAGGTCCCATTTGTCAATTCTTGATCTTAGAGCATAAGCTATTAGTATTCTGTTCAGGAAAATGTCCCCTGTGTCCATGTGCTCCTCCCTAATTACTTTTCTATTAGTTTCAGTGTATCTGGTTTTATGTGGATGTCCTTGATCCACTTGGACTTGAGCTTTGTACAAGGAGATAGAAATGGATTGATTTGCGTTCTTTAACATCCTAACCACCAGTTGAGCCAGCACCATTTGTTGAAAATGCTGTCTTTTTTTTTTCCACTGGCTGGATTTAGCTACTTTGTCAAAGATCAAGTTAGCATAGGTCTGTGCATCTTTAGTTCATGATCTACCTTCCTGAGACTGTACCAATACCATGCAGTTTTTATCAGAATTGCTCTGTAGTACAGCTTAAGTTCAGGGAGGGTGATTCAACCAGAAGTTCTTTTATTGTTTAGAATAGTTTTCTCTATTCTAGGTTTTTTGTTATTCCAGATGAATTTGTAAATTTCCCTTTCTAACTCTGTGAAGAATTGAGTTGGAATTTTGATGGGGATTGCATTGAATCTGTGGATTGCTTTCAGCAAGATAGTCAGTTTTACTATATTAATCCTGCTAAACCATGAGCACGGGAGGTCTTTCCATCTTCTGAGATCTTCTTTGATTTCTTTCTTCAGAGACGTAAAGTTCTTGTCATACAGATCTTTCACTTGCTTAGTTAGAGTCAAACCGAGGTATTTTATATTATTTGTGACTATTGTGAAGGGTTTTGTTTCTCTAATTTCTTTCTCAGCCTGTTTCTTTGTGTAGAGGAAGGCCACTGATTTGGTTGAGTTAATTTTATATCCACCCACTTTGCTGAACTTGTTTATCAGGTTTAGGAGTTCTCAGGTAGAATTTTTGGGGTTACTTAAGTATACTATCGTATCATCTGCAAATAGTGATAATTTGACTACTTCATTTCTGTATCCCTGTACACCTTCTGTTGTCTAATTGCTCTGGCTAGGACTTCAAATACAAAATTGAATAGGTAGGGAGAGAGTGGGCAGCCTTGTCTAGTCCCTGATTTTAGTGGGATTGCTTCAAGTTTCTCTCCATTTAATTTGATATTGGCTACTGGTTTGCTGTATACTGCTTTTACTATGTTTAGGTATGGGTCTTAAATACCTGATATTTCCAGGACTTTTATCATGAAAGGATGTTAGATTTTGTCAAAGGCTTTCTCAGCATCTAATGAAATGATCATAAGTTTTTTTTCTTTGAGTTTGTTTATATAGTGGATTATGTTAATAGATTTCCGTATTTTGAACCATCCCTGAATCCCTGGGATGAAGCCTACTTGATCATGATGGATGGTCTGAAGCTTTCATTCTTTGTTGAGTCTTTGTGTGGTTTAGGTATCAGAGTAATTGTAGCTTCATAGAATGAATTGGTTAGATAGAGTATCTTCTGTTTATATGTTGTGGAATTGTTTGAGGAGTATTGGTATTAGGTCTTCTTTGAAGGTCTGATAAAACTCTGCACTAAACCCATCTGGTCCTAGGCTTTTTTTTTTTTTTTTTTTTTTTTTTTTTTTTTTTTTTTTTTTTTTTTTTGGTTGAAAGAGTATTAATGATTTTTTTCTACTTCCTTAAGGGATAGGGGAATATTAAGATTGTTTATCTGATCTTGACTTAACTTTTGTATCTGGGATCTGTCTAGAAAATTGTCCATTTCAACCAGGTTTTCCAGTTTCTTTGAGTATAGGCTTTTGTAGTAGGATCTCATGATTTTTTTGGATTTCCTCAGTTTCTGTCATTCTGTCTCCCTTTCATTTCTGATCATGTTAATTAGGATATTGTCTCTGTGCCCTCTAGTTAGTCTGGCTAAGGGTTTATCTATTTTGTTGATTTTCTCAAAGAACCAGCTCCTGGTTTGGTTGATTCTTTTTGTATTTATTTTTATTTCCATTTGGTAGATTTCAGTCCTGAGTTTGATTATTTCCTGCTGTATACTCCCTTTGGGTGTATTTGCTTTTTTTTTTCCCTAGAGATTTCAGATGTGCTATCAAGCTGCTAGTGTATGCTCTTCTCCTGTTTCTGAGGCACTCAGAGCTATGAGTTTTCCTCTCAGGACTGTTTTTATTTTGTCCCATAAGTTTGGGTATGTTGTGATTTCATTTTTATTAAACTCTAAGAAGTCTTTAATTTCTTTCTTTATTTCTTGCTTGACTAAGTTATCATTGAGTAGAGTGTTGTTCAGCTTCCATGTGTACGTGGACTTTCTATTGTTTATGTTGTTATTGAGGACCAGCCTTAGTCTGTGGTGATCTGATACGGTGCATGGTATTATTTTAATCTTCTTATATCTGTTAATGCCTCTTTTTTGACCTATTATATGGTCAATTTTGGAGAAGATACCATGAGGTGCTGAGAAGAAGGTATATCCTTTTGTTTTTAGAACAATGTTCTATAAATATCTGTTAAATCCATTCATTTAATAATTTCTGTTAGTTTCACTATGTCTCTCTTATTTTCTGTTTCCATGATCTATCCATTGATGAGAGTGGGGTTTTGAAGTCTCCCACTATTATTGTCTGGGTTACAATGTGTGCTTTGAGCTTTAGTAAAGTTTCTTTTATGATCATGGATGCCTTTGCATTTGGAACATAGATGTTCAGAATTGAGAGTTCATCTAGGTAGATTTTACCTTTGATGAGCATGAAGTATCCCTCCTTATCTTTTTTGATAACTTTATGTTGAAAGTCAATTTTATTCAATATTAGAATATTTACTCCAGCTTGTTTTTTTGGGACCATTTGCTTGTAAAATTGTTTTCCAGCCTATTACTCTGAGGTAGTGTCTGTCTTTGTCATTGACGTTGGTTTCCTGTATGCAGTTCTTTGTATATATTAGGTATTAGCCCTCTATAAGATGGGATTGGTAAACATCTTTTCCCAGTGTGTTTCTGATCAAGGTCCAATGTTTACTTAGGAGTCTGATTATATAAAGGAAGGGGACCCATCCCCTCAATGCCAGGATCTCTTAGCCTCATCAGCATCTTGTTGCTCATCAGGAACTCATCAGGCAGACAGTCTCAGTAACTCAGCAAGTGGTGGCTCCTTGTAGGAAGCTGAAGATGGGGCAGGACAATATACTTCGTCTAGGTCTGAAGGCTCCACCCTAGGTGGGCTAGATAGCTGTGGCAGAGCAAGGTCTGAATCAGCCTGCACCAGTCTGGGTGAAGGGCACAATCATGAACACACACACACAGACACAGACACAGACACAGACACAGACACACACACACACACACACACACACACACACACACACACCCATGCACAGTCAGGCTCACAGGAAAACAAACATACAAAAGTATTGTTTTATAAAATGAATAATCTCCATAGAGTCTTAAAATTCATTTTGTAATGTGAGTTATGAACCAATATAATTTCTGATGAGTACAATTTTAATTACAGAAGAAATTGATAGGTCAATGTTTTATACAAAAGGTTTGATTGGAATGAGTGGAAGAGAGCATAAAGATCAGTAGAAATGACAAAATACAAACACATAAGTGATGTTAGCCTGAGGATGAAACGATACTCTTCTGAAAATTCCAGCTGTCAGAGATCTAAAATATATCCATGTTCAAATTGAGAATAAATAGTGATATAGGAGATCTGCAGTTCGGCTTATAGGCATGAACTTGGAAGTTATTAAAAAAAATACAATTATTTATTTAAAGCCAATGCCTGATGGGGCAGGACAACACTACTAGATGCAAACATAAAAGGAAAAAAAAGTTAAAGGCAGGGTGCTAGAGCACTCTAGTGTGAAGGCATGCAGTGAGCAGAGCTGGCAAGGAGGAATTCAGGGAAGCAAGGAGGAGAGTGTTTGATCTCAGAATACAAAGCATATTCTCCAAAGATAAGATAGTGATAAAAACCAAACCAAAACAAAAACTGCTTATAGGCAAGTAAGTAAATTCAAGGATCAATAAATTGATGTATAAAGAACAAGATTTTCTGCACATTAACAAAAGTATGTTAGAATTATGAAGTGTCCTTCTTATGGATTTACTGACAGAAGGATTTTTTTTGAAAGGAGAATGAATGCAAAAATGGAGATAGTATATAGTCAACATATTCATATACATATATATGGATATTACATATATATGAAAATGAACACACTTGCCTGAATGGGTGATGTATTCTACAAAGGATATTGTTGGTGTTGGAGAGAAAAAACTTTATTGATGTACAGAAAAGTAAGATGATTGGGTATCTACCGCTTGAGTACAATGGATGATATCAGGATATGAGGAGGGAATTTCTGACAGAGAAAGGAATAACATTTCCCAGGTTCCCCTCCACAAAATAAAATAAAATAAAATAAAATAAAATATCAGAAACAAGAGGAGATATTGTATGACATGTAAATAAAGAAAACATCTAATAAAAAGAAGTTTATGCTGATACTTAATTGAAAAATGACAACAAAGTTACCAATATCATTTAAGATATTTCATACTGTACCTCTGTGTAGTTAAACCAAGTAAGCATATTATCTTCCATTAGAGTCTACTTTGCCTTCAATAATATAAATATTAAAAATGCAAAAATATATTACAAATCTAATTTTTTGTCTCTGACGTTTGAGGAAGTCATCACAGAAGAACAACTTAGAGTTCACTGTTTAAATGTATTCACTGCATGATGCTTAGGATGAAAGCCTTATCAACAATGTTTACAGATCACAGTGCAAGGCTGGACTGCTTAGTGTGCGATATCAATTACGTACCTTCACGGAGTCTTTACCATGTGCTTTTCTTTTTTTATATTTTCATAAAGTGTAGTTTTCTTGAGTAATGAGTAAAATTTAAAATGAACCTACACCTCACTGTTTTGTGGATTGGTTTGCAAATGGCATCAATTACTAATTCAGGAAGAACTGGAAAAACACAGCGTGGGAAGAAATGACAAAGCACACTAATATAAAGAATGGATGAGTTTGGACTAAAAACACATCATTTTCTCAACCTCCATTTCAAACATGTGGTTAGATTATATGTTAAGAATCATATTGATAATTGAGGACATAAAATCCAAGTAGAAATGTTCATAAAGATGGTACAGGGCAGATCTTACAGCAGGAAGACCCTTCCTTTGTTCAAAGCTACTTGACTTGTATTTCAAGTTTACTTAATTATTAAATTTGGTATTCTGTCAAAAAAAAAGAGAAAGGAACAACATGTTCAGTGACAAGCTAGAAGGATGAGACATGATGAAATTTTTTTTAGTTCTCTTATGAGTATTATAATTTCACTATAAATTACATGTCAAATTTATAATCTGAGTACAAAAATTATGAGAAGCTATGTGTAGTTAGAAGAACAACAAAGAAGGATAGAGCAATAACTTAAAAAAAAAACAAAGGAGAAACACATTGTTAATATATAATGTGAGCATTAAGAACCATCTCATGAAGATACTTTCAAGATGTAAAACTTCTGGTAGCCAGGGTATTTAGATTATATGGGGTTTTCAAGAAAAATGAGAAATACAAACAACATATCCAACAAATTGAACATTAAAAGCAATGTAATATGATAGTTGTAAAAAATACAAAATTATTTGTGTAGGGTATATGGGAGTGGCCAGGTTATCAGTTGTAAACTCCAATGAAGACCCAACAAGTTGTTTGATTCCATCAAGTTGCTAAAATTGGAAAAAAATAGAGTTAGGATGCATGATTTTTTTTTTTTATTTTAGATATTTTCTTTATTTACATGCGAATTTCTCCTTTCCCAGTT
>NW_022196915.1:75998787-76005996 GCF_008632895.1 Mastomys coucha
TGAGGTAAGCCAATCACAAAAGAACAAATACGGTATGCACTCTCTGATAAATGGTTATTAGTGCAGGATGCATGATTTTTAAAAGTGACTATGGTAGATCAACTCATGATCAAAAACAAGGAAGGTTGAATAAAACACATACCCTGTACCATAGTAATCTTACAATACTGACAGGATAGAATCTGAGTAGACTACGGGCTCAAGGCTCTGATTGTTTCATTACCACTTGCTAAACCACTGAATTGTGATTCCTGTTTTATACCCACCAAATAAAATACTTGTGCTTATTTAAAACACAAGCAATAACCAACAATCAAATGTACAGTGCTTTTAAAGAGAGATTTTGTTCAGAAGAGTTATTTCAAAGGTGACGATGAACAAATGGAGCTCAGCTAAATGTTATATTTCTATTTGTAGTATCCTAATACATTTAAAATGTTTTCATATTATTAAGAAAAATGGCCAGGCAGTGGAGGCACATGCCTTTAATCCCAGTACTTGGGAGGCAGAGAGAGGCAGATTTCTGAGTTTGAGGCCAGCCTGGTCTACAGAGTGAGTTCCAGGACTGCCAGGGCTACACAGAGAAACCCTGTCTCGAAAATAAAACAAACAAAAAAACAAAAAAGAAAGAAAAAGAAAAATGAACACCAGTATAAAAACCTCAGACATTGAATTGAATTGAATCGAATTGAACAGTGAATGGTGTGGTAGATCAGTGCACAATTAACCTTGGGACTAGACTCTTTATGGCATAACTTATACTTTGAAGAACTACATATTGACTAAGGCTAATCTACTTCATAGTCTAGGGAACTTAGGGAAGGAAAAATTGTTAACCAAATTCTGCCTACGAAGCATTTAGTTTATGTTGACTGTTGTGCAGTGTAGGAGACCAGTTCAACGGCATCTTTTAAAAATATTCAATTTTGCAGTGGTATATCTCTCCTGATAGCAAATTAGAGGGAAAATCTACTGTGTACTATTGTGCAGAATAGAGAACATGGTTTCCCAAAACATGTGCTTTTGAGACAAGCGAAGGGAGATGAATTTCTCTGTTTCTTGTTTGTCAAGCACTTACCATTGGTGGCAAAAATTAGTGGATTGTGTATGGTAAAAATCATGTTATACCAAAAGAATAAACTCAAGGAATGAACTAAGGTGACATTTTGTAGGATACTCACATTAAAAAAAAAACTAGTTAGTTCATGTTGTTCATCCTAAGGGGCTACAAACCCCTAAGCTCCATTGGTCTTTTCTCTAATTCCTTCACTGGGGACCCTGCACTCAGTTCGATGGATGGCTGTGAGCCTCTACATCTGTGTCAGTAAGATACTGTCAGAGCCTTAGGAGATAGCAATACTCAGGAGATAGCAA
The DNA here is from genome assembly GCF_008632895.1 of Mastomys coucha. Classification (NCBI taxonomy): domain Eukaryota; kingdom Metazoa; phylum Chordata; class Mammalia; order Rodentia; family Muridae; genus Mastomys; species Mastomys coucha. Next base: position 76,000,162 of record NW_022196915.1, read on the forward strand.
TATTTAGGCTGGCTTACCCTTCCTTCAGTCTCTGCTCCATAGTTAATCTCCGCAACTCCTCCCGTGGGTATTTGATTCCCCCTTTTAAGAAGGAATGAAATGTCTACCTAACTAGTACCCTCGGAGCTCCCAGGGTCTCAACCACCAACCAAGGACTGCACATAGAGGGGTCTGATTGTTCAAGCAGCATGTGTATGGTAGAGGATTGCAAAATCGATCATCAATAGGAGGAGAGGACCTTGGCCCTGTGAAGGTTCTATGCCCCAGTGTAGGGGAATGCCAGGGCCAGAAAGTGGGAGAGGGCAGGGTGGCAGGCATGGGGAGGGGGGAGGCAACAGGGATTTGTTTTTGTTTGTTTTTTTGTTTTTTGGAGGGGAAAGGAGAAATTCACATGTAAATAAAGAAAATATCTAAAATAAAAAAAAATGAAAAAAAAAAACTAGAAATATGAGGGAGGCCTTAATTGTTGACTCCTTAGTAATAAGCTAAAATTTGATATGTTTAAATATATATGTAAAAAATAAAGTCTTTAGAAATTCTCTCGATGAAAATAAAGAGACACTTCGATAATTTTTATCTGGTGATTAATTTTTCCCCTGAAAATTTAGAAATCAGTTATTTTCTATATATAATATAATGCAACATATGCTATGTATATATGTATATACTGTCCAGAGTCCTATAAATTGCTTCAATTACTTGTCCTTATTTTAAGGAAAATAAAATTGAATGTTAATGTTACATGACATTTTCTAGACAGACACTAACAAATGTCTCTTTATCCCAGATAGGGCACTGATGACAGCCAAAACAAATAATTGTACCCCTGTCTAACTTGGTGAATCACATGGTTTAGTTGGATTTATTTAGAGGACCATTGTTGAGTGGTAGATTGCAGAAACATGGAAAGCTTACAAGCAGCTTAGGACACTGAAGAAAAATCACTGCCTCTGGTACCCATAATTGCTTCCATATCCTCAAGGATGAAAAATGCCTCTTGAGGCTCTATAAGTGAGGCGCTATAAAATCTTATGAGATTTTTCTTTCAAAGAAGTAATTATAAATCCTCTAATTTCAAAATGTCAATAGCCATGCTATATTCAGGGGATAGAACTCTATGAAAACAGTGATACTTGAAAGTTATAGCTGAAAGTAACTTACATTTTTAATAGTTAACAAATTTTAAGTATTGACAAATATCACTGTGTCTGTTTGGATAAAAATACCCCTATAAACTCACAAATTTGAATGTTCGTTTGTAGGAAGTGGTATTACTTGACAGGGATTAGGAGGTATGGTCTTCTTGGAGGAAGAGTGTCAATCGCTTTGGGGTGTCCGGCCTGCTCCCTGCAGATACAGATGTAGAACTTTCAAAGTCCTTCTACAGGAACTTGTCTGTTTGCATTCCAACTAGCCACCATGATGACAATGGACTAAACCTCTGAACTGTAAGCCAAACTCAATTAAATATCTTACTCTATGTGAGTTGTAGTCATGATGTCTCCTCAAAAAAATAGAAAATTGCATAAGGCAAACATACTTTACAAACTCCATGTTCCACTGAAAATAAACAAAAATGACTCGGGATTTGTAAAACTAAAAGATTTTTACTCAAATTAAAATATATTCAAACATAAATATGTATTAGTTATGTACTAGAGAGAATATTTTAGCTAATGAATATAGCATAACGTACAAAGATAACTACTGAAAAATCTGAGTATTTATGAAACAATATCTTTCTTGAAACAGATTTAACCTCATGTTTAACCAACAGTATGATTGTTTCCAAAGGGAGTTAATATTCCTTTAAATGCATTTTAGTATAAATATATGTAAAATCAGTGTCTCCTGGAAGAATTGATAGCAAACACATTTGAGTCCTCTTGATATTGATAAACGGAAAGGAGCTAGTTACATTTGCAATGAAAGGCACTCTGAAACTCATAGCATTACATCCTAATCTTTTATCAGGCAATAGAACTAAATAAATCAATGAGATTGTGACAAATGGTTAAATTTACTCATATCACATATTTTCTGGGATAATCCCTAAAATACTAATGCCAATGCATTTAACCACTAGTAACCAATTGATACTCTTTATTTAGGGTGAAGGGCAACCTTGTCACAGAACATATGTTCCTCAAACTTGTTTTTAAAGGAGTATATAGAGTTTCATCGTGCTGTTGACATGGTTGTAATGAATATTTTCCTGTTTTGTAAGCATAATAGAAAGTTCCAGATTCTGAAAATAATCACCAAATATCTTGTTTTAGAGTTTGATATACTTTGTAAATTTTGTTACTTATTTAATATTTTAAAATATTAATGTTTCTAAGTTATTTTATAATATAAATATTTTATATGTTAGAATATTATTTTAACATTTCAAATTATAATACTTACATACAAAAGCATAATCTGTGCATATTCAGAAGACATTTTAACAACTATTTTTAATTGTTAGATTAATAAAAAACAAATTATTATTTACAAAGTAAATGATAAGTATAGGCTTAATGTCACTTTGCCTTCCAAAAACATTACAGTTAGAATTGAAAGCAGAATTTGTAGTTTTAGGTACTTACTTTCCAGAATTATTAAAAATATCCAATAGATTCTGGATCTTAGTTTGACAAATTTAGATATACTTCTAACATAAAAATCAACCCTTTTCTAAGTTATCAAAAGCATATCAAGTACATATGTATTTATATCTGACTTCAGTTGGGTGAAACAGCAATAAAAATATGATTATAAAATTGAGATAACTAAGACTATTGTGTTTAATTTCACTGTATTATAAGTTGCACCTCAAATTTCCATTATCTAAATTAGAGGTTTATTCCATAAACCATTTCTCCTATGCAAATGGCAACTGCATTTGAGCTGGTTGTTACTGTATAATTTTATGAGTTTTTCATTTAAAAAGTAAATGTAATTGTACCATCTTATAGCAGAGAAAATGAAGCTATTCAACTGTAGTCTGTTACCTCACAGATAGTCAAATGAATATTACATATTTTCTACTGAGTGGTTGTGAGTATAATGAGATTACACCTATTCCTAGTACATTTCTGGATAATAAGAAGCCAGTACTATACAAGATAATTTTCAAAGTCATAGAAAAGTAGAAAATGACTAAGGCACACCAATAATGAGAGCACAAGTGAAAACGCTATTAAGGTTTTTCACTATTTAGCACAAAAGTATATGAAGAGAAATGAAGAGACACCTATTATTTTATCCTATTTAAATAATGAGGAAATACATGAAAAGAGAATTTAATGAACAATTTTTAGGAGATAACTACAACTTTCACTTTAGAAATTGCTACATAAGATTAGCACATTAAAATAGGTATATATTTTACTTACTAGAATAAGTATCACCAATTTAACTTTAATGTACAGTTCAAAATTTAAAAAAAGTTTAATAATATATCTTATACTTTATAACACTACTAGTTATTTGTGTATAAGTATATATAAAGAATATATATAATATAACTTAAATTCAGTAGTTATGCTAACTATAACCATGTAGAGAAAACTTCTAAAATACTGATAGTCTCTAAATTTATAGATATATTTTATCTATGATATTTAGCCAGTCAATGCCAATAGTGACTATTTCTTTATTGAATGTACAAAATATAGTATTGTATTCTGTCTTTAGTTTCTAAGTAAGTGTTTTAAAGAAAAAAATCTAGATACTTTCAAAGTTTTGATATAGTTATATTTTTCAGGTGTATTTTATTTGTCCATCAAAAGTGCCCATTCTTCCTGGGCAGTGGTAGTGCATGCCTTTAATCCCAGCACTTGGGAGGCAGAGGCAGGTGGATTTCTGAGTTCAAGGCCAGCCTGATCTGCAGAGTGAGTTCCAAGACAGCCAGGGCTACACAAAGAAACCCTGTTTTGGAAAAAAAAAAAAAGTAAGGATGTGAAGATGACAAAGTCTTCTTTGCTTCCAATATATGAGGGCAATGTTTTGTAGAATTTTAATCTAACAGTGTGGCTGATATGTCAATGGATCACATCAAAGACATTCTAAATCTATGTGACCTTGCTGTAATGGCATACCATTATCCCCTCTAATTGGAATGCAGACACACCCTTAATATGCATCTTTATTCCCTAACAGTGAAGGTAAAGTTAGTGTGTAGAAAGAGCCTGCAACCATGTTTGATAGTGACATCTAACTGAGTAGTATACAAAATGATGAATCGGAAAAAGGTTAGGCAGAATGTATCAGAGATAGGTTATTGATAATTCCCATGAGAAAGGACAGACAATTAAGAGAACAGTTCAGAGAGCTAAAGGGAAGACATGCAATTTTACCTAGACAATTTTACAGAGATAAGTTGCAGATGAAGACAAATTGAGCCAGAAAATAATAAAGAGCCAAGAAAAAGAGAACAAATTGCCAGAGTTAGTTTGATGCCAGCAGAACAATTCAGTCAGAAGGCAAGAGAAGATAGTTTGAATCAATTAGCTTGGAGGGAGGTTTTGAGATGAAATAGTTGAGATGGTCCAGCCATCTATAATCTAGAAAAAAATCAAAAGGGTGAGCATATTTATCACCTTTGAGGTGACAATTTCATCAGGCAAAAAGAAAGATACATTTACATAAAGAATAAATATTTTCTTTAGATAGGTAGTAGAGACATAGTAAATAATGCTCAGATCAAAGCAAAAACTAAACTCAACATGAAAAACACAAAACCTTGCAACTATGGAGTAACTGGAGCATTAGTTACTAGTAATAATAACTAATGATATTAGTTGATATCATCAATAGCATTAGTTGGCAATGTTATGTTAGCCCCTCTATATCTCATACCACTGTTTCCTTTTTTGTTAGACTATCAGCTTCTCATTTACATCTCTATTATTTTGGGGTATCCACAGTATTTAGGCTCTCTCTTCATGGTAGCTCACAGTAGTTTTTGATGACATCCTATCATGAAAAATGATATTGCTACACCTGGAAAATTGCAGTAATTGTCTAGAACATTGACAGAATTACATATGAGTTCCAAACTCTTCTGTTGTAGGTATTTGCAAAACTAACAGCACAAGGAATATACTGCCAAAATCCGATGATAACACAGGTGATAGTCTGGCCTTCTCTTACCATAAAAGTAGTGTACTCTTTTAACTTTGGTAGCTGAACTTGGGAAAAAAAAAAAGAGGTGCTTGTCCTTAAGAAAGGAACCACAGCAACTTCTCTTAGTCTCATCTTATTCTTCTCTCACATCCTCCCATGTAGCCCCATCTTTCCTCTTAGGAACCCAGTTCATGTGGCCAGTGACGGCTACATTCACGTGGGTAGGTGTGCATGCAAGTGTGTGTTTGTGTATATAGACAGTAGAAAACAGCCTCATATTTTACAACTCAGACCATCTACAGAGTTTGACACTGCATCTAATGGACACCTGGAGGTTATTAGTTATACTAGTAGGGCCTGGCAAAGAATTCTAGATACATGTCTATTTGTGCCTCAAAAGATCTGGATTTACATATGAATACTACTAGTTCAGGCCTTCCTGGGTCTATCCAGTAGTAGTATTCATATGGATGGTTCTCACAGTTCCATGACAAACACTTGATCAAATAAGTCATCAAAAGGGCTTTTAATATAATGTAAGAAGGTGTCCTAGAAAACATATCTGGTTTGCCATCATAGCTTTAAACTGATGGTAGGATCTGGGAAATATCATGCATTGACATTTTAAATATTATTTTTAACATTATATTCATTATACCTGGTAAAGGGTCTCATGAGAACATTTTCATACACATGTTTAATGCATTTTGACATTTAGTTTTT
>NW_022196915.1:76006006-76024417 GCF_008632895.1 Mastomys coucha
TTTCTGGATGAAGAATGGACGTAACCCCAGTGTCTTGCAGAAACAAGTGAAAATGCATTCATAAGGGAATAAGATATATCATAGATAACTGTAGATAACTGTTACAAATGGCTGGTTTTGACTGAACAGCTAAATAAAGCAAAGGTTTTACACAAAACAAGTGTGCATATATTGAAAACTCAACAATCATGGTATGAGCACCAAGGCATTAATGTTTTATATTTACAGGGTAGAAACCCTATGCTTTTGGGGAAAAATAACACAAAAATTAACCATGTCAGATTTCTATAGTAACATAGAAAAAACATAAAGATTATATGAATTTAAAAAATAAGTAGCAATCATATAATTTAAATTAAAACTGGGACTGGAGCTATACTGGATTGGTAATATACTCATTTGCCTAAGATGTGAGAAACACTGAATTTGAATTTAAGGACCACCAAGAAATTAAAAAAAAATGATATGAAAAAGGTTAGAATGTATAACAGCCAACCAAAAAATAAGATTAAAATCTGAAAAAGAGACATTGGTACAATTGTATGAATCTCTGAGTCAATATCACATCAGACTTCTTGTATCTGGATAAGCAATTCCACTGTGTTTCCCAAGTCTCCTAGGCGCCAGGATAGGAGATTCCACTGTGCATTTCAAGCCCCCTAGACCCGCTAGAATCTTCTTAGCATGTGATAATTCTCACTCCTTGTGATTATATTCACTAGGGTGGAGTGAAAATAATCAACCAAATTATCAATAAATTTGTAGTATCTATGTTGTAGACATTAGATTTTTTTTTCATAGAAAATCCTTAAAATGAATCCTCACAAATAGTTTTTGATCAATATATATGTATTGAGCCCTATACATGTAGTTTAGAATTGATTAAAATTACAAACTATCAGGGCTGGAGAGATGGCTCAGTGGTTAAGAGCACAGACTGCTCTTTTAGAGGTCCTGAGTTTAATTCCCAGTAACAACATGGTGGTTCACAATCATCTGTAATGGGATCATATGCCATCTTCTGGTTTGTCTGATGACAGATTAAATCTTCAAAAAATAACAAACTGTCAATATCTATGTCATATCTGTCTACATTTTATATAAACAGACTGGTCTTTACATATTGAGATTGGTCTGGAAAACTCTTCTCCCTGGAGAGACTGTTCTTCAGTGCTGTGTTAGACTTTTCCTTAAGAGTTTATTGTTTATATTTTGGTTTTGCTTTTCTTTTTTGTTTTCTGGTTGTTTCTGTTGATTTGGTTCTTGGTTTTTAGTTTTGCCTACAAATGCTTTTTTTATGATATCTGTAGAACTGAGCTTTTTGAACAACAAAGACAAAGCTCAGTTCTTATAGACCTGGTAGCATACCAGAAATGACAAGAAAACCAAGTACACAATAGATTAATTCTTATAGAGTATTGTACAGTATTATATTGGTACTTCATTTGGTAAAGAAATATGAGTATTTCAGATTCTGTATTTAAAGTGCATATTTGGCATTTTCTCCCTGGTGACTTTCTAAGGCGGGACCAGCTGGGAGGCACAGACCTCACAAGTCACAGAGCTGCAGGGACAGGTTCCTCTCAGCCTCCAAGTGACAGAGGTGATTCCGCAACCCTCTCTGCCCCTTCCCTGCAAGTGGAGAGCCTGCCTTTGGGAAGTGCTTTAACCCAGAGACTCAAGTGAGATCCACCATTTTCTCTCCTGTGAGAAAATGTTTTTCTCTCTGAGAAAAAAATGTTCTCTCTCAGAAAAATTTTTTTCTGAGAAAAAAATGTTTCTTTTTTTATTAGATATTTTCTTTATTTACATGTCATATAATTTCTCGTTTCCCAGTTTCCCCTCCAAAAAACAAACAAATAGACAAAAACAACAAGAACAAAGCCCTGTTGCTTTCACCCTCCCCCTGCTTGCCACCCCACCCTCTCCCACTTATTGGCCCTGGCATTCCCCTATACTGGGGCACAGAACCTTCATAGGGCCAAGGGCCTCTCCTCCCATTGATGCTCAACTTTGCAATCCTCTACTATACACATGCTGCCAGAACAATTAGTCCCACCATATATAGTCCTTAGTTGGTGGTTGAGTGCCTGGGAGCTCTGAGGGTACTAGTTAGTTCATATTGTTCATCCTAAGGGGCTGCAAACCCCTGCTCCTTTGGTCCTTTCTCTAAATCCTTCATTGGGGACCCTGTACTCAGTTCAATGGATGGCTGTGTTCCTCCACATCTATATTAATCAGGTACTGTCAGAGCCTCTCAGGAGATAGCTATATTAGGCTGGCTTGTCCTTCCTTCAGTTTCTGCTCCATAGTTAGTCTCTGTAACTCCTTCCATGGGTATTTTGTTCCCTACTTTTAAAAAGGAATTAAATGTCCACATTTTGGTCTTCCTTCTTCTTGAGTTTCTTGTGGTTTGTAGGTTGTTCTTCCTGAATTCCAAGAAATATTCAACATCCTTAGTCATCAGGGAAATGCATATCAAAACAACTCTGAGATTCTACCTCACACCAGTCAGATTGGCTAGAATAAAAAACTCAGGTGACAGCAGATTCTGGAGAGGTTGTGGAGAAAGAGGAACACTACTTCATTGCTGGTGGGATTGCAAACTGGTATAACCACTCTGGAAATCAGTTTGGGATTCCTCCGGAAATTGGACATAGTTCTACCAGAGAACCCGGTTATACCACTCTTGGGCATATACCCAGAAGATGCTCCAACATGTAATAAGGACACATGCTCCATCATGTTCATAGTAGCCTTATTTATAATATCCAGAAACTGGAAACAACCCAGATGCCCCTCAACAGAGGAGTGGATACAGAAATTGTGGTACATCTACACAATGGAGTACTACTCAGCTATTAAAAACAATGAATTTATGAAATTCTTAGGGAAATGGATGAACCTGGAGAATATCATCCTGATTGAGGTAACCCAATCACAAAAGAACACACATGGTATGCACTCTCCTGTGAGTTTCTAAGGCAGGACCAGCTGGGAAGCACAGGCCTCACAAGTCACAGGGCAGCAGGGACAGGATGCTGTCAGCCTCTGAGTGACAGCAGTGGATCTACAACCCTCTCTGTCCTTTCCTGCAAGCAGAGAGCCTGCCTTCAGGGAGTGCTTTAACCCAGGGACTCAGACCATACCTAGAAGGGACAACAGACCCACATCCCTCTCTGAACCTTTCCCACAAGTGGAGATCCTATCTCCAGGATGTCCTCTGACCCCAGGGCTCAGGACGGACAACTGATCCTAGCCATCTGCACCCGGGATTTGCCAGAGGAGAGCTGATCTCCCAGAAGTACTGACACCAGTTTACAGACCCACTGGAGAAACAAGCTCTAGTCAGAGACAACAAGAACATCTAACACCTGAGATCAACAGATGGCAAAAGGCAAAGGCAGGAATCCTACCAACAGAAACCAAGACTACTTGGCTTCATCAGAACCTAGTATTCCCACCACAGCAAGTCCTGAATATCCCAAAATACCTGAAAAACAAGATTTGGATCTAAAATCATATCTCATGATGGTGCTAGAGGAATTTAAGAAGGATATGTATAACTCCCTTAAAGAAATACAGGTGAATACAGGTAAAGAGGTACAAGCCCTTAAAGAGGAAACAAAAAAAAAATCTCATAAAGAATTACAGTATATCACAAGTAAACAAGTAGAAGCACTTAAAGAGGAAACAAAAAATCCCTTAAGGAATTACAGGAAAACACAAACAAATACATCCAGGACCTAAAAATGGAAGTAGAAACAATTATGAAATCACAAAGAGAGACAACTCTGGAGTTAGAAATCTTAGGAAAGAAGTCAGGAAACATAGATGCAAGCATCACAAACAGAATACAAGAGATAGAAGAGAGAATCTCCGGGGCAGAAGATAACATAGTAAATATTGAGAGAACAGTCAAAGAAAATGTAAAATGAAAAAAGATTCTAAACCAAAACATCCAGGAAATCCAGGACACAATGAGAAGATCAAACCTAACGATAATAGGTATAGAAGAGAGTGAAGACCTCCAACTTAAAGGGCCAGTAAATATTTTCAACAAAATTATACAAGAAAATTTCCCTAATCTAAAGAAAGAGATGCCTATGAACATACAAGAAGCCTATAGAACTCCAAATATACTGGACCAGAAAAGAAATTCCTCCCATCATAAAACACCAAATGCACAAAACAAAGAAAGGTTACTAAAAGCAGTAAGGGAAATATGTCAAGTAGCATATAAAGGCAGGCCTATCAGAATTACACCAGACTTCTCACAAGAGACTATGAAAACTAGAAGATCCTGCACAGATGTCATACAGAGCCTAGGAGAACACAAATTCCAGCCCAGACTACTTACTATACCCAGCAAAATTCTCAATCACCATCGATGGAGAAACCAAAGTATTCCATCACAAAACCAAATTCACACAATATATTTCCACAAATCCAGCCCTTCAAAGGGTAATAAATGGAAAACTCCAGCACAAGGAGGGGAACTACATCTCTGAAAAAGAAAAAATGCAATCTTCCAACAAAACTAAAGAAGATAGCCACATGAACAGAATTCCAGCTCTAACAACAAAATTAACAGAAAGCAACAATTACTTTTCCTTAATATCTATTCATAACAATGGACTCAATTCCCCAATAAAAAGATATAGAGTATCAGATTGGGTAAGTAAACAGGATCCAACATTTTGTTGCATAAAGGAAACCCACCTCAGTGACAAAGAAAGACACTACCTCAGAATAAAAGGCTGGAAAACAATTCTCCAAGCCATGGTCATAAGAAAAATGGCTGGAGTAGCCATTCTAATATCGAATAAAATCGACTTTCACCCTAAAGTGATCAAAAAAGATAAGGAGGGACACTTCATATTCATCAAAGTTATGATCTACCAAGATGAATTCTCAATTCTGAACCTCTATGCTTGAAATCTAAGGGTGTCCACATTCATAAAAGCAACTTTACTAAAGCTCAAAGCACACATTGCAATGCACACAATAATAGTGGGAGATTTCAATACTCCACTCTCTGCAATGGACAGATCATCAAAACAGAAACTAAACAAGGACACAGTGAGACTAAGAGAAGTTATGAGACAGATGGATTTAACAGATATCTATAGAACTTTTTATCCTAAAAAAAAGGATATACCTTCTTCTAAGCACCTCATGGTACCTTCTCCAAAACTGACCATGTAATTGGTCACAAATCAGGCCTCAACAGATACCAGAATATTGAAATAATTCCTTTTATCCTATCAGATCATCATGGACTAAGACTGCACCTCAATAACAACATAAACAATAGAATCCCCACATACACATGGAAGCGTAATAACAGTCTACACAATGATAACATTGTCAAGAAATAAAGAAAGACATTAAATACTTTCTAGAGTTTAATAAAAATGAAGCCACAACATACTCAAATTTATGGGACACAATGAAAGCAGTCCTAAGAGGAAAAGTCATAGCTTTAAGTGCCTCCCAAAAGAAATTGGAGAGCACATACACCAGCAATTTGGCCGCTGAAAGCGCTAGAACAAAAAGAAGCAAATTCACCCATACTTATATATACACATATACACACACACATACACACACACACACACACACACACACACACACACACACACACACACACGACAGCACTATAGTATTTCACTCAGGACACATTTAACCAACAAAGTTTTAAAGACACATGATTATAATAAAAGTTGAGACAGAAAAGACAAAGTATATTCCTGTGTTGGGAATTCGTGTATTAAGTCTTTCAGGTTGATGTAGCTCTGCTCAAAGACAAAAATGAGAGTAAAAGCCAAAAATCATGGTTAATTATAAGTAAAGTTAATCCAGGAATTTTGTCCAATAAACAATTAAAATAACAATAGCCAGTTGTACTCAATTGTATACAATTTTAATCTTTTTTTGTGTTAAGAGTTCTACATACACAAAACGCAGCTCTAAAGTTTGAGACTGGGGCTTTATAATACCCTCAAGGTTAGAACTTGCTTCTTTCTGTGATGTCTTGAATTTAACAGAAAAGAAGACAAAGTAAAAACATAATGAGCATATTTCAGATCCATGAACATCATTATTGATACCACAGAATGATTTTTTCTGCTATAAATGCACTGCATAAGTCATGAGGGAAACCTTCTGTGACCTGTTCCATTATGCAGTATGATTGCAATAACAAAATCACTGAAGGCTAAAAGGGGTTAATTTGAAAATGAAAGGGGAACAGGGAGACATTTAAATTTTAATTGCTTTACAGTATGAGATTGACATTGTATAGTGAGTTTATTTCCTAACAAGTCCTACTCGATTAATCTTTTAACTTATAGTTGAACAAACTGAAGAAGAGATGTTAATATATAAGTCGAGTAGTAGTGGGTTATATCACAATTTTATATAATACTCATTTGAAGTAATTCACTAGGATATTAAGTGATAAGATGGGCATAAAATTGCATACTTATATATTGATATTTATACAAAGGGAGTTGATTGTCATGAGAAAGTACCTTCAAATTAATACAGTACTTAAAGTATCCCTCAAAAAGGTCATCTTCCTATTGGCAGAATTATTTCAATCAAATACAATTTCTTTGAAACTCTTCCCATAACAAAAGTACTGTATGGAATATGTGAGTCAAACTGTAAAAGGCTAACTTTAACCCTTTAAATATTTTCCACAGGATTGATCTCTGTAAATTGAGTTTTGTGTGAGTGTGGATTTGGGGTATATATGTAAAACCTTATAGACACTAAATAGACATTGCAACATTGAGTTACATTTCAGGCAACATCTGTGTTTATTTTCCACTAATGTATTATTCATTTTAAAGTTTTAATTTTTTTAAATCTTTAAAAATAGATGTTTATTTATTTATTTTCATTTATTTTAGTAGACTCTTAATTATAGCAGTGGAGTATTATGTGAATATATATAGGAGGTCATGAACACTGTTTCATGAATATTCATATATTATACACTTTAAATATTTACCTTAAGAAATCACATAAACTTTTCTAGTGTCTATTTTGAAAAATACAATTAATTCATTCAACTAGAGTGTTCTTATATTATAAAATGTTGGAAATTGTTCTTCGTTTCTAATTACACAAATGTATCAATTAAAATCACATTCTTAAACTGTGCTTCAATATAGTTAGAGGAGTGATTATGTGAAAGACAAAAGAGACAGACCTAAACACACAGGAGAGTGGGGAGGGAGAGTGAAAGAGAGGTCCTGATGGCTTTGACAAAAAGCAAATAGAATAGAATCATACAATAAGAATTTTAAGAGTAAGAACAAATTCAAACCTGAATGAGTTTCGCACAAGATAATGTTAAGCTAGCAAACAAACACAAGAAAGGTGTTCCCAAAAAGCAGAGATCAACTCTACATACAGAGTGAATACTTTGTCGTGTTCCTCCCTGTAATGTTTGAATGATAAGATACAGAGGACATTATAACACTTTCCTGGGAAATTTTCATTTCATATTTCCTGAACAAGTAAGGCCAATTTTGTACCAAAGTGAATTGAAAGATCATGAGTTAGTAAACAATGGCAGAAGGTTTATAGGGATGTTTTTAAAACAAGTGAGAAGTTAGAACCAACCCAGGTGTCATTTGGGAGTAGCTTGCATTCTTCAGTGAGATAAAGTTACCAAATTTTATGCTACTGAACAGTGATAAATCCTCACTTCTCTACCTGGGATTAATGTCTCAAACATGAAGGAATTAAGCAAAAGAATTCAGAAACAAAATGGTACTCAGTGGATCATTCTAATCACATAAAATTCAAAAAACACATGTGACTGGCATGTTGATGGGAGTCAGATGATCTACCTTCAAGGAAGACAAAAGTAGAGAAGTATAAAAATGTTTGTCTTGGGCACTGTATATTCTTTTATATTTTAAAGTCATCAAAATGTACTTATGCATACAAAACCCCCTGATAGATTTTATTTATTTTGAAAACTTTTACTATTATAAATCCAATAATTTGCTATACTGTTTACTAACACTGTAATTTTATACTTTCTTCTTATTGTTTAGAGCTGGAGATAGTTCTTAGCAGCAGCCCAATTGTTTAAATTTTGATATGCTGAATGAAAGGTGAAGCAACCCCTGACATTTGCATAAAATCACCAAATACATCCTCAGTGGTGGACCTTTTGTTGGATATTAGTTAAATGAATAGAAATGAGAAAGCCGTGATTGGATGAGTCTGTGAAAGCTACACTATACTTTTCACTCATCCTATTTATCTGTTTTGGAAAACTTTCTAGCCAAGTGATAATGTGCTAAGTAGCCAGAAATATTCTAGTTATAATTTACTACATGGTCAGTGGTCTGGCCAACACCCAATCACTCTTGATCAAGTTATGTTGTCAGGAAGCAAATTATTTAAGGTCTTGTACCTTTTAAAATGATCTTCTCAAGTTATGATTCTTTTTTTTCACATGGTATGTTTTTGTTATATTTATTTTTTATTAGATGTTTTCTTATTTACAACATCTCCTTTCCAAAGTTCCCCTCCAAAAAAATAAAGAAAAAGAAAAAGAAAAGAAAATAAGAAAAAAATAAAGACTAAAATAAAACAATCCCCTGTTCCCTCCTCCCTACCCCTGCTTACCATCTCACCCCTCCTGCTTACTGGCCCTGGCATTCCCCTACACTGGAGCATAGAATCTTCATAGGGCCAAGATCCTCTCCTCCCATTGATGACCAGCTTGGCCATCGCCTGCTATACGCATGCTGCTGGAGCCATGAGTTCCCACCATATGTACTCTTGGGTTGGAGTTTTAGTCCCTGGGAGCTCTGCGGGTACTAGTTAGTTCATATTTGTGTTCATCCTAAGGGGCTGCAAACCCTTCAGCTCCTTTGGTCCTTTCTCTAGTTCCTTCATTGGGGACCCTGTACTCAGTCCAATGGATGGCTCTGAGCCTCTACTTCTGTATTAGTCGGGTACTGTCAGAGCCTCTCAGGAGACAGCTATCTCAAGCTCCTGTCATCCAGCACTTGTGACATCCACAATAGTATCTGGATTTGATGACTGAATATGGGAAGAATTCCCAGGTGGAACAGTCTCTGAATTGTCTTTCCTTTAGTCTCTGCTCCATAATTAGCCTCTACAACTCCTTCCATATGTATTTTGTTCCCACTTTTAAGAAGGAATTAAGTATCCTCACTTTGGTCTTCCTTCTTCTTGAGTTTCTTTTGGTTTGTGGCCAAGTTATGATTCTTATTTTACCCTTGCTCTATCTTCTAGCCTAGAGAGCTTTTATAAAAATCATTTCCATTTTTAAACACATATATTAAATATAGTTTAAAACCCTAACACTTATTTTCAAGATATTTATTACAAAAGAAGGCCCAACCAATAACCAGTCCAACTTGAGACATATTCAGTGTGGAAGCACCTATCCCTGACACTATTGATACTCTGTTATGCTTGCAAATGGAGCCTAGCATAATGGTCCTCTGCAAGACTTTACCAAAGCAGTTAACTGAAACAGACAGATACCCACAGCCAAACGTTAAGACTAAGGTCGGGGACTCTTATGGAAGGATTGAAGGCCCTGAAAGGGATAGGAACTTGACAGAAAGACCAACAGATTCAACTAACCTGGACCCTTAGACCTTCTCAAAACCTAGCCACCAACCAGAGACGGACCTAGCATCTACTCCTACATACGTAAGAGATGTGCAGGTCAGTCTGTTTGTGCCCTGCCAACAGCTAGAATGAGGGCTTCCCTAAAGCTGTTTGTTTCCTGTCTGTGGAATCTTTTCCCCAAAAGGGCTGCCTTGTCTGGCCTCCGTGGAAGAGGATAGGCATCACATTGTAGAGACTTGAGGTGCCAGTGAGTGTTACACTCAAGGGAGTGTGGCTACCATCTTAGAGGAAAAGGGGAGGGGGAATATGGGGAGGGACCCTTGTGTATGGGTGGAGTGTGAGGGGGTTGTGCCATGCTTGGCATCTGTCTCACTACTGGATTGCCAGGAGCAGCACCTCCAGAGCGATGCTCTGGGGAGGCAGAACACAATCTGTAACGGGAGTCTTAGGTCTTTATTTCCGCAGGTGGAAAACAGTGGAGTCTGGAGTGATTACTGTGGTTCCCAGACTCCTGTATACCCAGATGTCCTTAGTATACTGCTGGGAGTTGGGGACAGGGTCCCTGGTCTATGCTTTCTCTCAGACAGGAAGGGAAAAGGGTAGAGAGAGTGCAGAGGGCTTGGGAGAGAGAAGGCCTTTGCCAGGAGTTTTAGGCAGGGCTCTTCATGATGAAAGTCTCCCTACCAGGCATTCCTCGATGAAGAGAGGGTTGTTGCTTGTCCAGACTGCTGTATTTGATGATGAATGTGGATGCATACACCTTATTCAGGGTGAACCAGGGATTAAATGCTTTTTGGTGGGAAGCAATACCTAGAAAGTGAAGTTCATTGTCTGAACTCTCTGGGCCTATTGAGGTACTTCATTAGCATGGAGAAGGACAGGTTTTTATGCTATGTGACTGATTACTGTGATCTTTTCAGTGGGGTATCCTGGCTATGTGTTCCTAAGCTGGTATTTTGGCAAGGGGCTGGTCCCACACCTGCCATACTCAGTTCTGAGATTCATGGGTTTTGGACTCACTCAACCTGGTTAAGTCTGTCTGACAGCATGGTCCACATGCCCCACAGGCATCAGGAATTGGGAAGTAGAAAAAATATCCTCCTCCTCACCATCATCCTCATCTTCATCCTTATCATAATGGTGGTGGTGGTGGTGATACAGAAAGGGAACTGAAAAAAGAAAGAAGTGAAAGCAGACAAAATATCAATATATATTAATTAAATAGTGCGATCTGAGATTTTCATGCATGTTTGTTCATGTTTCGGTATGTACCTGTATGTGTATGTGATGTTTAAGACACACACACACAGACACACACACACACATACACACACATACACACACACACAGCGAGAGAGTGAGATGAGAGAGAGAGAGAGTTTTTAATAGTTCAGCTATCACTAATTCTCATTACAATAGATTAATTACCCTGTGTAATTTAGGTATTTATTAGTTTAGATAATTATTCTTTTATAAAATAGTTTTCAAGTAAATGATAATGTAAATTCTAGTTCTTATTGGTCAATTATTCTTCTTCTTTTTATTTGCTTTCTGAAAAAGAAAAAATTCAAAAGAAAAAAGGAAAATGTTCATTAATACCAGTCTTCATAGCTCTATTTTTTGAACTTGCTTCACAAACTTCATATAAGAGATGCTAACTGTGTAACTGGTAATATAATGTATGTTTTGAATAAACCTAAGAGTTTAGCCCAAATTAACCAATATTCCAGTAAACAATTGTAATGTATGTCCAGAAGGTTGAAAAGAAGTACAATCCATATTCACTGACACTTTGTAATAGTTCTTTATCATATATACTCCTGACCCTAAGTTGAGTTTAGGTATCTTGTGGGAGATTTTTCTAACAAAATCAGACTTTCAACTGTAAATTATATTAGCTAATAAAGACATTTTGGAATGGACAGAAACAAGAACATAGTAGAGGCTTATATTATCAATCTCTAAGTGCCAAGGACTTTCCGATTACTTTAAATCATCTGAAACATTAAGTGGAAGTTTAGAAATATTATTAACATGATATTAAGATGTTAAGTAACTCTTATAACTGAATTGTCAAATAAAAAAATACCAAAACACAATTTAAGATCAAACCACGCAGATTCTGAAAAATTAATTCTTGATATTATCATTTTATTGTCTTTAACTACCATTTTAGCCGTCAAATATGTTTTCTTCATTGACAGAGCAATACAGTAAGGGATGTAGAACACAAATAGGTATAATATGATAAAGAGTCGATGTGAACCATTAAACAGTAGAATACTTGCATTATTCCCATGAGAAGTAACATTCGGTCTTTGAGTGAGGCAGACCCTACAATTAAATAATTTAATGATGTGATAAATAGTTAGAAATGTAATTTTTACTAAGACAGCTAATTGCCTGTCACGTGTTCTATGGATACTTGGAATCATGCTGAAACTTAGGGAGAAAAACACGGATATTATCCTTCAGGAACTGGAATTGGTAATGTTAGTTACAGATAGGGATCAAGAAAGAACAAAGTCTAGAATTTATTGTCAGGTGGTTCTTAAAGGTTCAGGAAAGCCAACCCAGTGCAGTGTCCTGTGAATATATTTCTTGTACCACAACTGAAATTCTCCAGAAGGCAGTGACCAGCAGATAAGAAGAGATGAGAAACTCTGAACTAAAGTATTTACCCACGTTCTCAAGAAACCCGGAACAGAGCTTAAATTGTTTCACCTAGCTCTTCCAAACTCAGTATATTTGTAGAACAATCTGGAATTACTTTGCATAAATCCAAAATGAGAAAGAAAAAATAAGACAAAAAAAAAACCCAAAAAATAAAAAAAAAAAAACCCTAAACCTTCTATGTCAATATATAAAACTGGCCTGAAAGTAGTTATTTATTCACTCATTATAAGCTATCAGCCCAAGTTGAAATGCAGATTTATCTAGAAAGCATTGTTCTAGCACCTAAGCCATACACATGTTCTAGGAGAATTATTTACAAGGTGTCCTCTCTTTAAACAAAATGATGTAATAAGATTTTAAAAGGGATTCTTTTCACCTAGGTTAGTGAACAGGTTTATTAAAGTAGGAATTGATGAATGATTTTGACCCTGAAATTTTCAAGAAGAAAGCAAACCACTTATTTTCTATGACAGTTACTGGAGTTGACTGGTTCCTAAGTCACAGCAGTGATTCCCACTGCTTGGAAAGAGTCTTTGAAATGTCTGATTTTCTAATTAGATTTATGTTTATGTGTGACTGTGAAATCCATTTTGTAATCTTTAGGGAAAACATTTTTTTTTAATTTATTTATCATAAAAACTGGAGTTGTTTCATGCTTACTCGACCTCCAATGGTTAGATTTTGAAATAAATAAAGAGAAACCCAAGGGTAAAAGGCTTTCAAAGTTTTTGAAGTGCCAGTAAGATAAAATGTGCGTGATATCTGCAATTAAAAATTTTCCTGCAGAGGTGATCGGCATATCTATTGTTGTATTTGTCTATAGTGAAAAATATATCCATTAACTTGAATAGCCGGCATAGATATCAGAAAATTACTCTAGGGAAATGCATTTTAACATGTACAGACTGGTAAAATTTGTAGTGATACATTTTAGAGAGTGTGCTATAGTAGAATAAAATGCATTCAATATGTACATAAAGCTTAATACTTGTAATATTGAAAGATGTTCACTATTCCCTTCCCCAAAAAATAAAATAAAAGATAAAGCTTATAAATCTACTGTGCTTCTTTAGTATGGGCTATCAGCCTCTGGGCGCATAGTATTTATGTTTTGAATTTATCAATAGTTTTACAAGGATTGATATGTGTAAACAGAGTATGAGATACCTCTGTGTGTATCATTCTATCCCTTAGCAAAGTCACAGAATCCCAATGTAACATTTCAAACATCTATGATAACAAAAGGATTGTTTCAGAACTGCAGAAAACACTGAAAATGTTTGTTTGGGGATGTTTACATTGTCCACATCAGTGCTGTATTTTAACATGGCATCATATCTGCAAAAGGCTAAAGTTCTATACTTACTGTAGTTTAAAAAATAAATGTGGGTTTCATGGGTAGGTTAATGTTTATGGAAAGTTAAGGGGAGCTAATCAATTTGAAAGAGAACAGAGTCACTTTCCAAGCAGCAGGAGCCATCAGTAAGCGATTAAGATTATGTAATAACAGACTCAATCATTTAACTGAAGTCTGGAACTCCTGTGGTTGAATTAGGGAAAAGCTGGAAGAAGCTGAGGAGGAGGGCTACCCTGGAGAAGGACCAACAGTCTCAATTAATCTGGATTCCTGAGATCTCTCAAACACTGAGCCACCAACCAGACAGCATACACCAGCTGATCCAAGTCCCTTGACACATACACAGCAGAGGATTTCCCAGTGTGGACTCAGTGAGAGAAGATACACCTAACCCTTGAGAGACTTGAGGCCCCATGGAGTGGGGAGGTCTGACTAGGGAAGTGGGGAGACACACATCCTCTTGGAGACAGTGGGGAGAAAGAATAGGATGAGGAACTGTTAGAGTATGGGCTGGGAGCTGGGCAATGACAACTGGACTGTAAAAAGAAAATAAAAGTAATACTACTAATAAAAGATTATGTAATAACACTTGGAATTTGTAGCCATTTTTTCAAGCAACTGTTTAAACAAAAATTTATTTTAAGTGGTATTAGTTTATATATAGTAAAGAACTTTAGACATTTCTTTTGGAAAAAATAAGAAACATGTTTAAATGGTAAAAATATTGTAAATTATAAAAGTTAGTAATGTATTCAATAAAATAAAGAACTATAGCTAAATTATTTAAGTTACTGGTCTGTGTAGCTTACTTCGACTCAATACGCACAGAATAAACTGGTGACAATCTTAATGTTCCATATGTAGTTCTCCAGGAAGCAGCCCACACTCCTTCCCTACAGTGTCCTTTGTCCCCCACTCTCCTTCTTCTGGAACAGAGAATATAAACCTTGAGTTGCTGTGGCCTTGCAGCCCCTTATATGTGGATCTGCAAACTGCTGTTGTGGTCCTAGTTACTTCTGGTTTCTTGATCTCTCCGTGCTAATAGTCACAGGGCTAAGTCAGACTCAATCATGGAAAGTGAAAATTACGGCTAGTCCTCCAAAATATGTATCCTTCATGGAGTTTTTCCTTTCTCATTCTCTCTCCCTTCCCCTCCCTTGTCCCTCCCTCTCCCCACCCCCTTTCTCAACCTCTCTGGTTCCCTGTCATGCAGAATATGGTAGCTATCTGCAATCACTCTCACTCTTCACAGTTTAATCTGTCCTTCCAAATGAATAACCTCTATTCCTATTACTAGTTTTGAAGAGACAGGTTCAAAAGGTTTTTAAGGCTTGATCATGATCTTTCTATATGATATTCTGCCCCATCAAATTTTTGTCTCACCTTAAGCTCATGTTTGTGGGCTCCATGATCTCTTTTCTAATGACGTGCATCTTCAGCACAAGAGGTCTCAGTTTCCTTTTTCTAACCTGCTATTCTCTGATCTGTCCTAGTCATTGCAGAGATTAAAGGTATTAGAAAATATAGAATTATAATGGCTCAAGGACACAGAGGAAGGGTCAAGATAGCTTCAACCGTGGAACCCCCAAAGATAGAAATATAGGAGTTGTCTATCTCCCTTCCTTCCAATCTGGCACCAGAAAGCCAGCTCTCCCATCATTAGTACTAGTATGACTACTATCCTGATAGTTATTGGACTTGACTCCTTGTTTTCTGTCCATACCCCACAACCCCAGAATTTGCAAATGAAGTGTCTTCCAACACCCATCTCCAGGCCAATACACAGCTATATAAACCATGCCCCAGAAACCCTAGCCACCATCTTAGGGGTATGCTTCACAGACATATCCTCAGTAAGGTGTCTGTATTTCTGAGACATCACTGAAGTGACTTGTAATGCATTTATATTATTATATACTCAAACAAGCTTCTAAAAAGTATATAATTTTCATCATATTATCCTGCATTTTGGACTTATACAACAGATTAAAGGCTACTGTTTAATAGTCTTTACCACAACACACAGTTTAGAGATGAAGTATGTCTGTAGAAACATTGTGACTGCTTCAGTCCTGGTGCTCAGTCACATATCTTTCCACTTTTAGTGCCTTCAAATAATAAAAGTTTATTAAAGTAAGGCAAGAATATTTAGTGATCTGTCACATGACAACCTGTGTTGAGGATAAAATATCTGAAAATGATCAATTTAATTTGCTTTAAATAGTTAAAATTTTGATACTGACTGGTACAACATTCCTATGTAATTTAAAGCAAATAATGTAATTAGACCATCAATCTGATTGTATTTTATATGGCTCGGCACGATGTCAAATGTATAATCCAAAAACTTACTTGCACTTCAGCTGTCATGAACATATTTGTTTATTTATCCATGTATTCATTTCTATGTTTGGTTACCTCCATAATTTTTACTTTAAATAAAACACAGAATTTGAATCATTTTCAGTGACAAAGCATCTCAAGAAATTCATGGTTTTTCTCTGAATAGTTTGTAGGCTATAACTTTGTTTTTATCTTTTTAAATAATGTGGTTAGATTTGGAATAGTTGTTTGAACAAAGTACTAGGTTTCATTATAAATTTATGCTATTAGATTTTGTTCTTACAAATCCTCCTCCTTTTTAACGCTCATTGTACTCATTCCATTTTTTGCTCCACGCAGCCCTCCATTCCATTTCCCATCACATGGATCTCATTACTTTCTGATTCTCCTCTCTATCATCTCCCTTAAGGTCTTGTCTTCCCTTCTTATCTTGCCCAAATCCTGGCATCCTGAACTACAATACAAATGTCCTTATTTACTTGTGATAGTTGAGCTAGTTTATCTGGAAAAGATTTCAGATAGAGAGGTTAAGTTTATGTGTAACTGAGGGAGGGAGTAGACAGAGGAAGAACTAAAACTGTAGGTATTTAATTTTATCGTAACTATCATGAAGAGTAAGTACTACAATGATAAGAAGTTATATGAAGTTAAATTGACTAAAGGAAAATAAGTAGAGTACAAGAACAAAGAACTGTGGCTTCCCTCTGTCTTTTCTTCTCCTGGGACTGATTTCTCTGATAAAAAAGGGCAAATAACTCTAGATGCTTTGAAAGTGACAACTCAGGCCTAGTTAAAATACTCCTTTGGGCAATACTTCCCAGCTGTGACAAAGCCAGTTAGGTCAGGTGCATTTCAGTGACTCGTAGGCAGTGAATGATTATCTTCTGGATTTTATAAGCCCCTTCTGCTAAAGGTATTCAACTGGACAGTCACAGAGATTTATTCATTTTTCTTTTTTCTTTTTTTCTTTTCCTTTGTTTATGTTTTATTTTTGATTATATAATTCATACAGGTATGAAAATCTGAAATTTTCATTCCAATTTAAATACACACAAATTCCATCCTATTAATTGCTTTAAGAATCTTTAGAATTACTGTGTTTGTCAGAAATTTGATTAATCTTGTTAAGAGGGTGGACTGTGAGGGTAATAAAATCTAGAGTATAAATAAATAAATAAATAAATAATTAAAAATATACACATAATAGTAATAAATACAGTGAAATTGATAATGTTATCATTGTGTTTACCATCTTGGTATCCAAACTTATTGCTAAATATTGAAATTTTACAAAATCAATAATTTCATTTTTCATTTCTAAGTGTTTTCTTCTACAATTCTTTTCAGGCAATGATACACTACTTCACTGCCCAGAAAACCATGACGGAATGTGGCTGAGTCAGTGACCTAAAATAACAGCTCATTTTCACTTAATGTCCCAGGAGAAAGTACTGCCAGGTTTGGTTTTGGTAAGCTCTGTTTTCTGTCTTGAGTAAGGCTATATTTTCACTGACTCTATATGTAAGTTTCAAGCTAGCTATCTGAGTTCTTGGTACTTCTAATTTTCTCCTTAGGTGACTAAGTGAGTGGATCCCAATATATATATATATATATATATATATATATATATATATCATTTAACCTTACTTACTTCACTAATAGTCTCCTGTCCAAATGATTCACAATGAATAGGAGTTCTTCAAATATAACCTATGGTGTGACAAAATTCAGTCACTGACACAAATACTTTATTCAAATTTAAATATATTAACATAATACTCTGAACAGTTTAAAAAATGTAAAACAGTTTTATGCTTGATATGTATTTATATATATTACATATAGAATCCAATAAGATATTACAAGGATAAAATCACTTTTGTAAAAACACTTTCTTATATTCAAGATTTATGTAATATCCTGATGCAAAAAATATAGTTAAATAAGCCAATATTGAGTTAAAAAACCTTTATTTAAATCATTCCAATGATTTTAATTTTTGTTTTAAAGAAAGTTCTTTAGCTTGTTCAAATAATGTAATGTTTTAATGATATTCCAATGTGATTTTTATAGTTAAAATATAGAAATCAAAATGTGTTCTATTTAAAATTAAACAGAAAGGAAACACACACTGAGTTAGCATTGTATTAAGGAACCTCAAAGCTAGAATTTTGGACACATTATTGGATAAACAAAAAATAAAATGAGTTTCTTCAAGAACACATGATTACTAAATAGTAGAAGACTATAGAATAATAAAGCACAATTTTTTTTATATAGCTGGGTGTTAATCTAGAAGTAAATGTGGATACTAAATTGAAAATATCGCATTTTCTCTCGGGTGAGTTTCTGAGACCTGAACAGCCAGCCGGGAGCCACAGGCCCCAGGACTCCCA
>NW_022196915.1:76033146-76075407 GCF_008632895.1 Mastomys coucha
TAAAAAAAAAAAAGAAATTGCCAATAAATAAATAAATAAATTTTAAAAGTAAAAAAAAAAGAAAATATCAAAGATTGCAGTATTTTGTTTAAGAATGTAAACAATCAAACAAATCAAAATGACTATTGCATTCTAAATTTATTCATAGTTAAAAATACAATTTCTTCTATTCAATGAAAACTTCAATGTATAGTTTTGTTTTAACTGTTTTCATTCTTTTTGCTTTAATTGATAACAGATTTTCTTATCTTATAATATGCCTTGGCTAGTTTTCATTTGTTTGTTAGTTTGTTTTGATTTCATTTTGTTTTGTTTTTTCACATTGTTTTTTCAACACAGGATTTCTATGTATATCACTGGCTCTCTGGAAGCCAGTTCTGTTAACCAGGATGACTTCAGACACAGAGATCCTCCTGACTTTGCCTCCCTCATGCTGCGTTTAGACGCATGGGTGGCACACAGTGGTAACATTTACTGAAAGAAGCTTTGGCAGAAGGGTTATGAGTCCCATGTGGTGTTCAGAATTCCCCCTCTCTCCTTTCTTCTCAATACTTCCTAATATGCACTCCCATACAGATCCACATCCTTTCTGTCTATCATTAGGAAATATGCAGGCTTCCAATCCCCATAATACATGAAATAAAGTAAGATATAACAAGATAATAATGAAGTGGGATAATACAAACAGAGAAAGAAAAAAATAGCTCTATGAAGGGCACAAAATACAGATATAAACACAGAGACCCACTAGTTTGAAATCCTCAAGAAGCCTATGAAAAGAAAAACACTGGAAGCCTGTAGAGAAAATCTGATCCAGCAACATGGCTGTGCTGACTAGAATGACACACATTTAATCACTCTCACTGGAATATAGACATGCATTCAGTACATACCATTAATCCCAAACAATGAAGGTCATATTAGTTTGTAGAAGGGAGAAGCCAGCCTTGTTTGAAAATGCCATCTATTTGAGAGGCAGAAAAACTGATGAATCAGAGAAAGATTTGATAGAATGAGTCAGGGATAACTCATGCCCAGTAGAGTAGGGTCTGGGAGTTCAATTAGTGGAAGTTCCGTACACGGAATTCAGAGTTGGTTTTACAGGGACAATTTTGCAGACAGGTCACAGAGAGAACAAGCTAGACACAAGTGTAGATGGAACAAGCCAGAGACTGAGAGGCAGCAAGATTAGAACAGATTGCTAGAGTTACTTTGAAGTCAAGCAGAGAAAATCAGTTAGAAGCTGTGAGAAGACAGTTTGAATCAATCAACTTGGAGAGAAGTTTGACCCAGAACAACTGAATTCAAACAAGCAGCCAGAATTCAGAAAGAGCTAAAAAGGATGAGCTTACTCAGCAGTAATCCTTCAAGATGACAGTTACATCAGACAAATAAAAGGTACTTTTACAGGAGACAAAATAAATATAATATGCAAAGGACCTAAGTGGTAATAAAGGAGAAAAAATATTAATAAACTAACAAAATAAGAAAAAAAAACAAACCAAAATAAAACAAATAAACAAATACCAAGAACACAAACCAAACCAAACCAAACCAAAATAAATAAATAAATAAATAAAACCAGCTCTGACATGATACTAAAAAGATATGAACCTTCAAAAATTCCAACGAGTATAGTTTTTATTGGTCTACTATTGGGCATACAGACTATCCTTAAGAATTACTTGCTTCCCCAGTGAGACCCTAATGGAGAAATGCAACTTTTAATTTGCAAGTATTAGGAAACCCTGCTACTGAGGGTTTTTACTATGAGCAGACCAGATTCTGAACTTGACATAAAATGCGGGACCCCCTTCTTTAGTGGAACTCCCTCTTCGCCTGACCTTATCAGGAAGGCTAACTCCCACATACTGTACCTGAGGAATGTCAAGTAGTCCTTGGAGAAATCAAAGGTTAAACTCCTTTTCCTGGAAAGGTCCTGGGAAGGCTTGATGTCCAGTGTAGGGGAATGCCAGGGTGAGGAGGCAGAAGTGGGTAGGTGGGTGGACGGACACCCTCATAGCAGCGGGGTGGGATGGATTAGAGGGCTTCAGGGGGAGAACTGGGAAAGAGATAACATTTGAAATGCAAATAAAGAAAATATATAATAATAATAACAACAATAATAACAATAATAATAATTATAATAATAATAATAGAACACACCCAGCAAGTACCAGGAATGCCTATCTATGAAGATGAAGCATTCCCATTTCCTTAAGCCTCAACCAATGTAAATTCACCTGAAAAAATACAGTTTATATAGCACTTGTTTATCCTCAATAAAATATATATGCACACATATTTTACCATATCTCCTCTAAGAGAACTGTTTCACTGAATATTGTCTAAAAGAGCTATAACGCCAGGTGGTGGTGGCGCATGCCTTTAATCTCAGCACTTGGGAGGCAGAGGCAGTCGGATTTCTGAGTTTGAGGCCAGCCTGGTCTACAGAGCATGTATTCATTCACATATTCTTTTAGCTACAGGACACCATTTTGTGCAGAGACCCATGTAGTACATCTGTATGCTGTTTCAGTTTCTGAGTCTATGTGTATGTGGATCCCAATGATTCAGTGGATCTAGTTTCCTTGGTGTCTGCTGTCCCTCTGGCCACCACCCTTTTGTTTCCTTATCTTTTATGGGTTCCATGGGGAGCAAGGCACTGATCTATGAGCACAGCAGAAAGTTATTAGAAGTTATTTTATTGCTATGTTCTTTTAGTAGAACAATAGTATTTAGTTTTATAATAGGACTCTGGGCTAACTATTTCTAGGTTGTTTGTCACTCATACAGTGTTGGGTATGAGTACCATTTTGTAGAGTGAATTTTAAGTCAAATCAGGTAGGTTGGTTACTCCAACAATCTTTGTGCCATCATTGCCCTAGCATATATTATAATTGTTTTTTCTCCATAACTAATTTCTCTCCACCAAGCAAATATTCTAAATTCATAAACACTTTTCGTCATAACATTACATATCATAACCATTTACACTTCTGGACACAGAAGTGTATAATACATTCAAAAGAAACATTGACTTAAAATTTTAAGTATATAGGGTTATTGAAACAAAAATTTTTGGACTTTATGGAATATAGTATGTAATAATATCTGCCTTTTCCTGGCTTCCTTGATCACTTCTGATTCTGAAGTTGGTTCTGTCTGTGTTGTATATGTGTGTGTGTGTGTTTGTGTGTGTGTACAACATGAAAATGTAAGTAAAATAATTTGAAGACAATGCATTTGATAAATACTATCTTTTCATAAGACAGTTGCTCTTGTATGGCCAATCATTTCTTTTTTGTTACATATGTATTCTAGAACAAGTCCCCACCACTTTAGTTGTGTCTGCTGTTGGATTTTCAAATTATATCATTCTTTTAAAACAAAATGATTTTCATTTATAAACTAAAGGTGTTCAAGATTTAAAAGTAGGGAGACTATCACATAGAAAATCATGTGGTCATATTTTATATGGTATGAGAAGCATGTTAGTAGTCCCATTTTGGAGTATTTCTTTGAGATTTCCATGTCTCAAGTAATACAGAGTTCTGGCTATCTGATTTTACTTTATTTGAAGCTTTTGGTACATTATCCTGATAATACAAGATTACACTGCTAAGGAGACATGGGCTTTAAGAAGGACATTTATGTCTCTTAAAATCAAGTCATAAGAGAATGTTAAGAGCTCAATTTTTTTCATAACTTGTGAGATACTGATTTTGTTCCAGTCTGAAATAATATAAGATATGTTAAAACATAAGTGAATAGGAACATTGTCCTTAGCTCTATAAGTGTCTCAGAGCCAAGTTTATTCTTAGTAGTAATGATTACAAAGAGCAGATAAAGAGACATAGAGGATGATGCTGGAGTGACTCATGGCATCAGGAGGCCAGAACAATTCAGAATGGTGCTACAGAATATGATCAGGATTGGGATGTATAGAAATCCATGACTTTTTAGATGACAGGCAAATGTGAAGTCATTCAGAATCAATAAGGAGTACAATGAGCAGGAAGTTTAAAGGCAGAAAAAAGGAGCCTGCAGCATGGAAAACAATGAAATTAATGGTAAGATAGTTTGAGAAAGGTCAGTATATCAACATCTTCAGACAGTTTACCAAGGCAGTAACTATAAAGAGTACATTTGAAGATAATATAGGAGAGCCATTTTTAAGCCAAGCCTGTTGGTTGCCATATTGTTTGGGTCATACTGCAATAGAAAACCAGGTCTCTGTACTGAATATTTTCCTGTCAACTTATACAAATGAACCATTTGATTTCCTTGGGACAAATATTAAAGGTGTGTTCTTAGGAGATTCCTTTTGAAATTTCTCATTTCAGAACTGATGGGAAAGACAAAATGGTTGTAGGAAAGAAAAAAATAAGGAAGAATTAGGTAAAAAAGACACATTTCACCCAGCTCCCAAGGGAGAATTTTAAATCTTGACTGGTGAGAAAGACTAGAAAAAGGCACCTTCCCCACCTCCCAGGTCCTCTGGAAAAAGTCTGTAAAGATCTTGTTCACAACATTTTGAGAAGAATCCTGATAGAATTAATGTATTTAGGCATGGAAAAACTTAATTCTAGACCTTTTCTCTAGGTTTATTTGTCCATGGGAAAAAGTGAAAAGCTGTTTTTCTTCCTCAACCAGAATCAGTGTCCATTAAAAAATATAATGCTCCTAAAACATGATCAAGGAAGGTATAAATTATGTGGCACTTATGGCAGGCTTGTGTGGGCAAAAAAACAAGAGGCATATTTTAAAATATGTGTGGATTGTCCTGGATGAGTAGTTAGTGTCATGTGTAACATGTTGAGAGAGAAGAGATTCCTAGAAGGAATAATGTGGAAGTAATGACCATACATGGTTGTCAACTTGACTACATCAGTAATTAACTAAAAACTCTAGTTACAGGTTATACCTGTGAGAGAGTTTTCTCAAGTGGATCATATAAAGTGGGAATATCTACCTTAATCTAGATCTTTACTGGTAGGAAGAATTATTTGAATTCATTTCCTTTGAAGTCAGAAGATCTACCTTAGATATGAACCATATCTAGCAGCATACAAAGAAGTAAAGAAAAGAAAACATGATTTTTGTTTGCTTGCCCTCAGTCTCAGTGAGTAGTTTATCTAACCTGCCTCTGAGGCATTTCTTCGCTGATATTATAATTTATTTCTTGAGGAGTCCAAAGTATACTGAAGACTGACTGAGACATATAATTTCATGTAATGATGTAATGAACACATCTTGGATTCTGGGATATATATGTGTGTGTGTGTGTGTGTGTGTGTGTGTGTGTGTGTGTGTATGTGTGTGTAATATGCACATACACATATTATAACACACATGTACATGTTTCTATGTTTCTCTGAAAAACTCTGACTCAGTTGGATATACACAACAATCAGATCTTCTTTTGTAATTGCTCTCAAGGTTTTAAAAATTATAAATTTAACAGGTTTCATGAGTTGAAAATAGAAATTATGGATCTTCCATGAAGCCAAAAAGATGTTATTAAATGTTTAATGGTAATCACAGACTGGATTCATTCCTACTTTCACTGAGGCAAAGGATAATTCAGAGTCTTAAGCTGAGTTGTATAGAAGTGATTTGCCAACTTCTAGAAACAACAGTGCAGAGACATCAAGGAAGGCAAGGTGAAGAACTATTAATTATATGTAACACAATCATGTAAGATTAAAACTAAGGCTGTGATGTCTGAAGTCAAGATTCTGTACCAAAAAAAGTGTAAATCAATACAATTATCCACTTATCATAAAAAAAAAATCTAAGTTAAGGAGACATGTAATACCTGTCCTAAGTTTCAGTGTGGAATTGAGTGAAGGTTCCCAGAAATCCTCTATCCAATGATATCATGTTAATTTATAAGATATAATTTTAGTGTAGTTGAATTTTTCTTATCTGTGCCTAATCTGGAACAACTAACAAAAGTCACTTAATATATACAACACTTTCATTGACCCAAGCTTCAAAGAAAGACAGAGTTACAGGGAAAAACACAATAATTTTGTAGATAATTTGTACTTAATCTATAGCTAACAGCTGTATTAGTTTGCTATAATCTATAGTAGGAAAAGAAGCCTTCTATCCCAATTAAAATAATATGTCTAAATTATAAATTGGATATTTGGAACTTGTTACTTTAAAAATTCTATTTTTATTTCAATAAGATTAAGGAAAAGAATATAATTGAACAAGGAAGGAAAAATAGAATAAAGAAAGCAATGAATAAAGGATTAGTTGGGCTGTGTTTGCTCTTCAAAGGTATAAAAATGTTTAGGAAATGATCATGTGAATCTGGTGCTAGGAAAAGATCAACCTTGGCACCAGGAATCACATTTTTAGTGATCCAATATTTCAAAGGTTTATGTCATACTCTATCAGAAATAAGACCAATGTGGAGGGTTGTGTGAGAGATAATGAAACAGTATGTTTGAGCCAGACAAGACAAAGCACATGCAGAGATTTAAAATTGTGGCTTCTATTGTAATAAACTTTTGAAATTTTGAGTAAGTACTTGAATGGCATTAAATAAATTAAAATTTTATCTTAACATTATTTTGTATAGAATAATACCGAAGATGGCAGGATTCAATATTAGTCATCGCTTATAATAATTCCAGGGGAATTATCATGTTTTTGCTCAACACAACAATGAGGAATGTGAGATAATATTAAATGAGAAACAAAAATAAAATTGTAACTAATAGTTAACAATTAAGAATACTGTATGAAGACTTTTGTGTATATATTATTTCTATTTTCTGAAATAAATTTTAATAATAATAAATAACAGGTATACAGGAATTGGAAGACATTAAAATTAGTTATTTAACAGATATGAAAGTGGCTCCTTTCATTAAAAGGGATTTACATGAATTAAATCTGAACTTTAAATACTTGTAGTTCTAAAAAAATAATATTGTGGGACATTAAAAGAAAGTTCTATGGTAAATAACATAGCTTGAAAACATAGAGTTTTGGGAAATCAGACAGCTGTTTCAAGAGAGTACAATACATAAATACATAGATAGAAAGATAACCAGGATATAAGCATTTTTTAGTATATCAAAAGAAATCTCATTATTTTGTATAATTAATGTATATTAACAAATGAATGGGTAAATTATATCAAAAATTATACTGAAGGCTTTCTATAATTTGTTTTGTGCATATCAATATTTACTTTTGTAATAACCATTTCTGAACAATAGGACAAATCAGTATTTCTGTATTCACACAGTGAATTTCAGTTGGCCATGAAAAATTATGCTAATGATATTAAGTGGCAATACATAAGTCTAGAAAATATTTGAAACTAATTTTACTTAGCAGTCGTAACTGAGTAACAAAGGAATAAGAATTATACTAAGAGTACAATTTGTGACTTGAGATTTGAAAATACTAATTATACAATGATATTTTAATATAGAGGCAGATGAAGATCAATGGTGTTTAAGTACTAGAAAGGTAATGAAGATCATTAAGGTCTAATGAAAAGTCCTGACATTTATGTTAAGGTTAAGTATAATAAGTGAAGGTCTAATAAGGATTAGTGATCCATATGCTGGTGTTAAGAACAATAAATGCCAAATCTACACTTGCTAGGCTATTTAGAAGTAAGGGAAAGTTTTAAAAATGATACTTCAGATACAATAGTCTATATAATTTTTAATGAGAGAATACTGTCCATATTAAAATTATAATCTACTTTCTCATTTGTGCAGCCTTTATAATTCAACATTTTTCATCTATATTTAGCATTTTAAAAGGAAATAGATAAAGGGGATGAATAAAAGGAAGGCCATCTTCATCAGAGAATCTTTGTATCATGAAAGTTTTTTAAACAGAGTTAAGAATGACTTAATATACAAACAGAAGAAAGGACAATCAAGGATGTCTTAGTTAGAGTTTATGCTTTTGTGCTGAAACATCATGACCAAAATGCAATTTTTGAAGGAAAGCTTTCATTTAGTTTTACACTTCCATATTACTGTTCATTATCAAAGAAAGTCTGAGCAGTAAGTCAAATACAGTAGGGACCAGGTGCCAGGAACTGATCTGAGGGCCATGAAGGGATGCTCCTTACTGGCTTGCTCATCCTGTCTTGCTTAGTTTCCTTTACTATAGAATACAGGACCTCCATAGGACCAAGAGCCTCCCCTCCCATTGATGTCAGACAAGGCAATCCTCTGCTACATATATATTTGGAGCCATGGATCCCTCCTTGTACACTTCTTGGGTGGGGGAGCACCTTCATAGAGGTAAAGAGGAAGGGGCAGAGGGCAAATGTGGGATGATGGGTTTGTGCTTCCTCATTCACTTAGCCACCTAAGAGCAGATTCTGTGTTCACCCGTATGGATTAAAAATGAGATGTTTACATCAGGGATTCTTATTCTCATAGGAAGACACCTGTGAAAATCCATGATTTTCTGATTTTTTTTTAAAAAAAAAATGAGCAAGATATTGGACAAAATACTATCAGTATTGATTTAAAAGAACTGTTAAACCTCTAAGGGTCAAATATTTACCATTCTTCAGTGCTGAGTTGATGAAGCATGCAAATGCCATCTGTTTGTATTTGCCATCAATATTTTGTTGAGTATTTAGTAAATTAAGGAAATGCTAATTGATTCCACTCCTCTGAGCAAGGAAACATTTCCTTGTCAACTCTATATGGCTAGAAATACTGCCTGGAGAGAAGAGAAGAGTATTCTATCTTCAAACTAATTCATGAAAATATAACAGGGTAATTATCCTAATACAGATTCATTTTCTCATGGGTGATTATCTGGGTCTATTTTAAATAAAAAGTAAGAAACATCATTGCAGATTTGATTTAGTCAAATGGATTCAGAATGTTACACCAGAAATTATCTTCTAATATTATTTAAATTCTCTGAATATGGAAACACTGATGTCTCTTTGGCTGATGAGCCCTTATTTGTTTAGAAATGAGCAATGGCACCCCTATGGGGTCACAGTGAAGCTTTTATCATGAGCAGCCTTTAGGCCACAGTTTGCAATCAGTGAATATTTATATTAGTAGCAATTTCACAAGACAGTAATTATCTTATCACAGAGAAAAAGGTTAAAAAGCGGCTTCTCCATTGGATACCTACTGTGTGGATAATTAAGTAGCTCCATGGTTTCTTTCATTACTACATTCAATAATAGTTAAATACTAGGGAATCTAGCTATAATCAGACATGATTTGATGAGATATAGAAGAAGACAGGAAAACAAAACTTTTATCCCTAGTTTTATTTGCTAAATTACTTAATTTGATAGACAATGGTTATCATTTTAATAATATCTTCTAGTTACCTACTGTTGTCCAATGAACAAAACCAATTAGTGCAAACATTTAATTGCATATTGTGACACTCATGAAAATATATTAGGTTACCTAAAGCATTTTTCTTCTTTTTAAGATTATGTTGAAAGTTATTTGTGAATATAATTCTTAAAGGCAATTTAAAGTTGACATGTCTAGGTGCTATTTAGAAAATTAATAAGTTGGGGTAAAAGACTTTTCTGTGTTAATTCACCTCTCAAAGCTAGTGTGTCAGAAACATCAAACTATATTTTTGACATGATGTTACTAAAATTTATTTATAAAATAGTACAATTGGTTATTATAGTAGAATATCTTTTATCAAAATATTAACATGGGCTATCAAGTCCAATTAAAGTATTTACATTATTTATAAAACATTAGTTTGTTAAGCATGAACTAAGTAGAGGCATTTTAAGATAACTTATTGTTAGTTTAGTAGTATAACACCAATTCCAATAGTATTTTTAACCTTACAAGCTTCTTTATTACTTATGATAATATAATTTCCACCCAAAATTAAAGAAAAGCATACTATAAATATTTCTCTCACCCTTAAGCTCTCATTTTAGAACTCCTGTTTCTACAATCTCAGAACAATAAATAAGTACAGATAATACTCATTTATTGTTGATTAACTCAGAAAAATTTTGAGTAGGCACTATATCTTAATTACTCTTCTATAGCGTTCATTGAAAGTTTTTATAACTAACAACTGATTCAATTAAAAAGCTAAGGTAACATATAATTGGAAAACAAAGAGTATCATTTTGTCATACAAACATTTAACAACCACTTATTTAGTGTTCTCAAGTGTATAACTTTACAGGATATAGGCTTGAATTTTCTATAGCTTTAGGGCTTACTCTGAAATATTTACAAAACTACAGCTTGGAGAAAGACTATATACAAATCTAGTATTTTACAAAATTGTACTCATGGCAATATGAACAAGGACTCAATCTTCTTGCATATGAAAGCTGTTGAATATAAGACTTGTGGGATATGCCTATGATGTTGCTCCAAACATTTCGGGGAAGGTATGGTTCTAAATAAAAGTCCAAGAATCAAAATAGATCAAGAAGTTTACAGTAAACTAAAGAAGCAATAATCATAAAACAAAAAGGTTAAATGCAAATTTGAAGTAAGTATTTACAAAACAAGGTTGTACGAAAGAGTTACTATCTCAAATATTTAAGGAAGTCAAACAAAGTATGCGAAGAAAAACAAATATTATTAAAACGTACTTAAAATGTATTTGAGTAAGCACTTACCAAATGAGGCCTTACAAACAGCTGGCAAATATTTGAGAAGGACTCAATATTATCAGAAGAATGCAAATTATCCTAATATTAAAATATTATCTCACTAGATGTATAGAGGGCAAAAGGTCTTTATGCTCTCAAATAAGCACTAGGGATCCAAGAGTGGTAAACATGCCATGTTGACACCTTAATTACTGAGATGTATAGCTGTTTTTCACCTGGAAATCTGGGAAAGAAAGTAGTTAATTAATACCTTGGAAATGTACCTTATCTGTGTCACGCCTAAATCCCCCAGGCTATGAGTTGTACCATGGACTCTTCCTCGGCAGACTTTGAGCACTTTTTTCTCAGTCAATAAAATACTTTTTAACTAGGGATTCATTTGTATATTATGACATCCAAGGTAACTACTGTGCTATCAGTAGTTCCAGGCCACTCAGACTCCCACAGACTTCTATATTTATCTCAGCAATCACCTTAGACCCTTATCTTTAGCACAGTTTTTGAGTCAACAGAACTCGTTTTAATGGAAGAGGCCATATGTACTTTGTAAAGAGTTTCAATGTAATAATGTCTTAAGATACAGTCTACACACAGAATTGATTGATCATCGGGAACCCCCCCCAAACTGTGTTGTGCTTACATATGAGAAATTTTAATATTTTAAATAATCTTTCTAGTGTTAGACAGTAAGACTCTAGAATTTTGAACCAACATTGGCCAATGAGTCATGTTGAAATGGATTTCCTTCTTGCCTCAGTTGGACAATTTTCCTGCTAGCCTTGTTGTTTATTGAGGCTCCTACACTGGAGAGAGAATGGTATTATAACTGTGACTGCTTCATTTTATCAGGAGACAGAGACCATTACAGAAAACCAAAACTATTTAAATTCAGAGAACATCTGGCCGTGGCTTGCCTAGCCCCAAAAGATACATCTACAGCACAACTCCCATGCCTAAGGTTCAGTAAACATTACAACAGAATAAGAGCTGAGAAATATTAAGAGCCAGAGAACCAGGGCACCTTCTAATTATAAAAGGGAAACAACACTCATTAAATCTTAACAGTATGCTTGCCCAAACAAGATATAAACAAAGACAATACCAGTTGGTATGCCAATAGAGTTGGAGGGTGATATCATAGAGGCCTCTCACAACGGAAAAGTTAAAACTTAATGACCTCTGTAAGAAGAATAAAATCTCTTTTCCAAGAACAATCTTCCCAATTGCATATCCAATCTCAAGTGGTCAGACCTAATGACATATACATGTGAGCACATAAGGGAGTCAAGTGGTCATATCTATGAATTTGTATGTACATATGTATGCAATAATAATAGTTTAGGAATAACATAACATGGTTCTGAGAGGAAGTAAAGAGGACATTAGAGATCTTAGAGAAAGGAAAAGATGTATGTAAATATTGTATTCATATGTGAAATTCTCAAAATAAATTTGAAAAGGAAAGTAAAAATGAAGATAATTTTTGACAAAGATGTAGGGGAAAAGAATTCCTTGTACATTACTTATAAGAATTTAATGAATACAGTCATTATGAAATAGAGGATGGGAGTTACATCCCATAATGTGTGGCATCTAAAATAACTGATCTTACAGAATGTGATGGCAGAATGATGATTAAGAGTATCAAGAATGAAATGAAAAAAATAAAACGAGATAGACAAACTTCGATCAACTAGTGCTATGCAGTTTAGTATGGTGAAAATTCTAATATACCTTTATGCAGTAAAAGACAATAAAACACAATAATATACAGTACTCTTTTGGATTTTAGAATAAATAGTTTTTGAAAATATTTACCAGTCCTTTTACCCAAGCTCAGGAATTGTTGAAGAATAGGGATAGAGCAACATTGTAAGAGTCATTATTAGTGTACTTCAGCAGGAAAACAATAATTACTGACCATGACAGGGCCTTCATTCCACACATGAACTCAATTGGCTGTGACTACATTTACAAAACCTGTGTAAGATTAGACAGACAAAGTCCTACCATGGAGAAAGAAGATACATTAACTACCATAGCTATTGAGAGGCTACTATCAATTTATAGTTCCTGAGGGGAGGAGATTCAGTGTTGTTCAGAGATGCTGCAATTGAAATGCCCACACTTCAGGACACTGTTCTTCATACACACACACACACACACACACACACACACACACACAGACAGACAGCACTAACTGAATTGGAGAGAGACAGAGAGAGAGAGAGAGAGAGAGAGAGAGAGAGAGAGAGAGAGAGAGAGAGAGAGAGAGAGAGAGAGAATACATGAAGTTGTAGTTAGTCTTGCTTCCTGCTACTCTAATCTAACATTTCTGAATGAAAGGCTATCACAGTCCTTATGTCTTATCTCCCTAAACCCCTTTGGGTACCAATTGGCAATAAATGAATAAACATTTCAGATATGTACTCAAAAGTAAGAAAGCAATTGGAAAAGAGGGAACTGTGGTGTAGATTTTATCAAAACTCATTATATACATAGATATGAAAGACCCCCAGAACTGGGGAGACCCTCGCTCAAGTCTCGGGATGACACGACCACCCCATAATTCACAAGAGACCGATCTTGCTGCAAACACACGGGGTTTATTTGGGAAAGGCCAATATACTGGGGTCGAGCTTGTAACCTTGTAGTCCAGAGGAGTTCAACCCTGAACACAAGAAGTGGAGGGTATTTAAAGGGAAAAACGACAAATTAGGGGGTGAGGGGGTTACCAAGGAAACATAACATAGAAACAGTGGAAAATTGTAAAGGGACCCAACTGCTGATAGAGTCAGGGTCATAAGGAAAAACATCCTGAACACTCATTATTCTCAAGAATGTAGTCTGGTCAATGTTATTCACTTTATGGCTGACCGTTCCCTAGTCACCCAGATGACTTATATCTTGCTTTTTGTTCTTGGAACTAGCTGGGGGGCCTTTGTGGCCAACAGGTTCCTGAAACTGTTCAGCCTACATTCTTGGCTCATAACAGAAATTTTCCATGCCCTTTTGGGTAAAGTTTGTACAGCATACATTTCTACTAATACATTTTTACTAAATGCTCTTTTTTTCCTTAATTCTAAAATTCTCCAACCTTTCAGATGGAATTTTCAATTAAATATTAAAAAATACTTTAGTAAAAAACTGTGTACTTCACAGAGAAGTGATGTTTGACTAAAGATCTAATTTAATAATTATGTAAAATTATGAATCAAATACTTTTCACCAAACCCACTAGTATATACAAATTCTGTGTTTTGTTGTTAGATATAATAAGCTTTTATGAAGTTAGTTCGAACGTTTAAATTTCTACTCAGAGAAGTTTAAAACTGACAAAAAAGAACTATGTGCATTACAAAGCTTTGATTACTTCATTTGACAATAATATTTCTAAATGACATAAATCTTATATATGCAATTTTTATTGACTTAAAGCTATTTTTGTATATCAATGGATTTGCAGTGTTTTTTGTTTTGATTTGTTTTTATTTATTCTTCTTTTATAAAATACACCCTGAGAAAAGCCTCCCTCCCTCCACAAAACCCAGTCTCCCTCTTCACTTTCTCTCTTTCCCAGAAACGCTGCTCCTCCATATTCCTTAATAAAAGACCACACTTCCGTGTGATATCAACTGAACAAGACATAATGCCATGTAAAAAGATTAGACATAAACCCTCATATCAAGGCTAGATGAGGCAACACTATATGAGCAAAGGAGTCCCGGCAACAGGCAAGTCCAGTCCTATATTGTATATAAGAACTGCCTGTGTCCCTTCTAGTACTCACATTCTCTGCATGCTTCAACCCAGTTTAAAGCATTCATCTTATCCACAGAAATTTTTATTATGTTCCTGGGTTGTTCTCACTGTTCTCACTCATAGCATTTAATCATAAATGTAAATGTATCCTCATAAAAATACATCTACAGAAATTGAGGATGTCAGCATGAGAAACACACACACACACAGACACAGACACACATGCACACACACAAAGTAAACAAAGATGTATAGGAGGTAAAAGATATGGAGATAAGTATATGACAGTTAGATATACCAACACAATAAGAGAACCACATAGCTGGAAGAATACAAATACTAATTCAGTGGTTATAACTTTATTATACATATACATATACATATAAGTATATATAATTTTTGTACATATATACATATATACATTATATATATCATATATTATTTTAAATATGTATAATGAATTAAATAATACTGTTCAGCTACCAAGAAATTCTTTTCAGAAAAAGAGGAAGATATCATGAAAGGTAGTATGTCTACCAGTTTTTACTAACCTTCCTTGCATATAAAATTTAAACTCATTATTTGATGGCACTAATGAAAGTTTTCACTACTTCTAAGCCATCCCTGTGCGATGGTAATTAGCGTGGAGGTGTTATTCACTCTTGTCCTAATACAGGCTTCCTTTTAACCTTTCTCAGAGGTCTCAATATTTTTTGCTTCACTGATTTGCTTTATTGAACATTATACGACATGGCAAGCAATTAAGGATGATTGTGTAGAAAATTAAATCAGCAAAAGTGCATTAATGGTCAGGTTTAAATACATAAGCAACAAAATTGAGGTAAAGGTTGCAGTTCTATATTTAACTTTTCATATTGTGCTTGAGTATTATAAAGTGTAAATTGTGTTAAATCATTCATCCTTTGAAGAACATTAAAATGTTTCTTTACACTGGATTTATTTGGTGGGAGGATTTAAAGTCCTGTTATGAAATATCACTATTATTCTATTTAATAGCACAGCCACTATGAAGTTCGATTTGTTGTTCTCATCGTGGAAGAATGGTGAAACCTCTGAGTGAACAGAGTTCTGTAACTCAAACACAGTGTATGATGTAATAATAATTTACAACATGTGAAATTATCCAAGCTGAATACTTCATCAATTGTCCCACACTCTTTTCCTTTTAAAGAACAGTTCCAAAAAACTAATGTTAGGTATGTTAGTGCAATCTTTTGCTCACTATCACAGATAATACTAACATTTTTCATTTCTCTTCAAGCTTTTCATATGCACATGTTTTTGAGGTGGTTGTTTAATTTGAATTTCATCTGTTTATTTGGTTTGTTTGACACACTGTTTCAATCTGTAGTGCAACTTGGCCTGAAACTTGCTATGTGGACCAGGTTTATCCTTGGTTCTGCCTACCAAGTATTCACCTTAGCATGATCCACTACACATATTGATAGCCATGCCTTCATAGCACATATTAATTAAACTTAAATCATTGAGAAAACTGAAATAATTGGGAGGCAATGTACATGATCTTAATCTCTAAATAGGCATTTACATCACTCTCCAATACCAAAATTTATATATTATAGAAATGTATTGAATCTTTGCTATCACATGATTTTCTACTATTGACTATTATAGAGTATAAAATGTGTTAAATCATTCGTGTTTTTAAGAACATTAAAATGTTTCTTTACACTGGATTTCTTTGGTGGGAGGCTTTAAAGTCCTGTTATGAAATATCATTATTATTTTACTCAAAAGCACAGCCACTGTGAAGTTCGATTTGTTTTTCTCATCTTGAAAGAATGGGGATATTTTTGAATGCATATATTTGAAGTTCTATAACACACAAACACACAGTGTAGAAGATAGTCACAAAATATTTTATTTTTTTCTGCCTTTAAAATAATTTAATTTTACTTTTTCTAATTTAATGACTTTACAATTCACTAAGAAAATAAAGTGTTTAATGTACTATGGCCCAAAAGCCAATATTAGTTATATAACACCATGTCCATTTTACTCCTCTCTAGCCACTTTAAAAGATAAATCACATAAAGTTCTGCTTTAAATTACATATTCCCACTAATTTATATATGAATTATTCTGAATTTTGATTTCTGAATTTGAATTCTTATATGAATTTTGTGGTGTGGTGAATTCTAAAGAAATGAATGTGTCAGTTTTATGACAGGATTCTTATGTAATATAGAAAATACGTCATAGCACATCAATCATTAAAATGTTTGACAATTTTGGGTATTTAAATTTAAAAGACTTGTCACGATTTTAAATATCAGGAATCTGGAGCTGGAGAAATGGCTAACATTTATAACACTTCATGCCCTTACAAATCACACTGATCTAGTGCTGGAACCCATTTGACTTAAACATGAACAGGCCCGTACATGCTGCCACACTGTGAGTTCATATGTGTGGGTCAGCTCATTATTATATCAGAAAGCTTGCATTTTCTGTTTTTTTAATCTCCTTCAGCTTTTTATATGTCCATTTCCTCTTCCTTGAGGTCTTTGAACCCTAAGGGGATGGATTTGATGCAGCCATTGTATGTAGGGCTGAGCATTCCTATATCTATCACTCTATGCAAGGTATGTAGCTATGAGTCTCTGTATGTCTTATCATACTATCCACAAGGAAGTTTCTCTAACAAGGCCTGAGCAAGGCCCTGATCTACGAGTATAGCAGAAATTCAGAAGCAGTTATTTTATGTGTATGTTTCATTGACAGAACTTTAGTACTTGTTTTTTACTAAGTTCCTGGTCCATTGAGTCTCAAGGTTTTGGTCCCCCCAGGCAGTATTGTGGATGGGTTCTACCTCATGGACCAGTACTTTATATCCAACCATAGTTTACTCTGTTAGTTTGTTACAAACTTTATGCAAGTACTGCACAAGCACAACTTACAGGGAGGTCCACATTGTAGATGGAAGGGTTTGTAGATGGTTTGGAGTTTTCCCTTTCCTGGCCTTTAGAGTGCCATCCATTACCATCAGTTCTAGTCAGTATGAGAGAAGGTTCTAGAAAAGCACAAGCTGCACTTCTCCATGTTCGATGAACTGTGTAAGTCTTGTCTGAAAATACGCTACATTTATAGAGTGAAATGTTATTTAGTTGATAAAAATAATGAACTCATGAAATTTGCAGTCAAATGAGTGTAGCTAGAAAAAAATCATCTTACCTATAATCCAAGAGATAAATGTTGCTCGTATTCACTTATATGTGGATTTTAGGTGTGAATTCTTCAATAATCAGGTACATGTGACCATAGAGCTTAGATATAAGGGGTGGGACTAAGAAGAAGGAGGTTTGAATCTCTCGAGGAAGAGGAAATAGAGTAGGTCCTCATGGACTGACTGTAGAGGGGATTGGAGGAGTAAAAGATCAGACATTGAGAAGGAGGGAAGAAGAAAATACAGGGAGTGGCAGTTAAAACTAAGAGCCATTTGTGAAGTCTTATGGAAAGCAAATACAACAGAAGTTTCCTAAAATAATACATATATAAAGGTGATCTAAATTGAATTACAAAATAATAGGGAAGAAGGAGCCCACCTCAAAATTTCTGGTCACTAAGTGGAGCCCCCAGATCTGGCAATGAGTTTTAACTAATCAAGGTGTTAGCCAAAGAGCCCCATGGGAACTATCAAAGAACCTGGGGTGTTGCCTAGGCTATGGATTGCTCTCCATTGTCTGATGCTAAGGACTAAATCTACACAACTCATGACTCCTGAATTTTATTCAATTACTTTTGCCTTTCAAACACAATGTGACCCAAATTTTTTGGAAAAAAAAATCTTTGAAAATAGTGTTAATCCTTAAAGACATTCCACTCGATATTGTTATGAAGTTGTTTTTTTTTTTTTTTTAAATGGCATGCTTAGTTGGTCATCTTATGGAGAGTGTAAAGTTCTAAATTGAAAGTTATTTTCCATACTAACAATAAAGTATTTTGTTTTCTCATTAAATTAATCTACTAGGCTTATACAATTAAATTATAAAATTTCTTACATTAAAATTATAATTATTTTTATAAACTATTTCAGAGAACTTCCTCCTTCATTTGTACTCTCTCAACCAAGGATAATTTTTTTTTTTTTTAGTGAAGTACATAGACCCTGTGTCTGCTTTTTACAGCTTTCTTAAAACATATACATTATAATGTTCTAGAATTTTTCAATTTTATTTCATCCTTGAACAAAAATAACATGCTATAATTAAAGCTACAATGAAAAGTACGGATAGTTCTTAGAGATACTCCTCATGATTTGTGGTATTTACATACTATAGATTCCAACGTTAAGTCTTCACAGTTTCTTTAATGATTTAATTTGTTCAGTTTTCCTTCCCATGTTATTAAAGAAGTTGTCTCAGTTGTGGTTAAAGAGGTGATTACTATGAGGCTCTCTTTTTTATTTTTATTCTTATTTTTATATTTTTTTTAGGATTTAAAGTTCTATGAAGCCATTTTAATATAATATTTGCTTGATGCCCAAGCTCAACTTTTCCATCTAACTTTAAAATAAAACAGGCACAACTAGAAGGACGGTATATAGAATAGTAAAACACACATACACATACATACACACACACACACACACACACACACACATATATATATATATATATACATATATATATATATATATATATATACACACACACACACAAACACACACACACACACACACACACATATCTCAGTTTTAAAGAACATGAGCCAATAGATTGTCAATGGCCTATACTGTTTAAAATCAAAAAGAGAGTAAAAAGGGAGAAAAGGAAGGAGAGAGATAAAATGGGAGAAAGAGATTATTTTAATGTAGAAAGCAACTTATATTGAATGTGACTGAAAGACTGCCTTTTTGGCAAAAACTATAGTTTATCAAACTATAGTATATCAAACTATAGTTTATCATATAAATCATAAGAAAATAACTTCATGATGTTTTAAATGTTGACCTTGTAAAGTAGATTTACACTGGATACCACAAAACTTAAATTTATGTTTTGTAAATTGTAAATAAAATTTATTTAACTAATTTGACTAGGTTGTTATATCATCATCATCATCATCATCATCATCATCATCATCATCATCAATTATCTGAGAATAAAAATCATGTGCCCTGATGGCACTCACCTTCCGGTATTCCCATGTCTGCCCTTGTGACCTACCTATGTTCTTTGGTGGGGTTCACATATTTACTGGAACATGCTCAAATTCCTAGTGGCCAGCACTCCAAGGGAGGATGTGTCTTTCTTCACTTGCATCAGCCAGCAAGGGGAAGGGCCAGCTCTCCGGGGCCCCTGAACTTAACTTGGCTTCAGGCTCAGCCTCTAAAAGTACATTGGTAGATGAACTTTGGTGGTAATGAAGGCTGCAGACATCAACATGGCCTTTGGCTTCATCAGGATCACTGACCCACTCAGGGCTCTCAGTATTTGCACGGACCATGAGCAACAACAAGGTTTCAAGTGCTTATACATGCCACTCATAGCAACATGGATCCCCAGGGCAGTGGAGCACGGAATCATCACTGAGGTATCAGGCAGTGGCACGTGCTACGTAAGTCCACTGGAATTTCAGGCTTCACCCAGGTGTAAAACAGCAGCATGGATCATCAACATGGCCTGCAATGTTGTTGGCGACCATGGTGGACTTTGAAGAGGTTTAATACAGAAAGTGAAGCTTTTCTCACCTCTGGCCTCAGTATTTGCAAAGACACTGGGATCCCACACCCAGGTGGCAGGTTCAGAGGCTCAGTCTGTCTGCTTAAGCTCCACGCTGCTGTCCTGCGGACTCTTATTGGACAAAAACAGCGTGTAGACCTCAGTTCTCTTTCTCACCTCTCTCCACTATGAAGTCTACCTCTTTCCCTAGCTCGTTGCTCAGTTTTGCTATCGTTCCTAACTCTCCATCACATATTTGTTCTTTGCAATTGCATTTGGTTGTCTTCCCAAAGGCCCGGACTGCGCTTCCCCATGAGAACAGGACCATGGG
This sequence comes from Mastomys coucha, assembly GCF_008632895.1. NCBI lineage: Eukaryota > Metazoa > Chordata > Mammalia > Rodentia > Muridae > Mastomys > Mastomys coucha. The sequence continues at coordinate 76,053,581 of NW_022196915.1, forward strand.
TATGTGGTGAAAAGTGTCAGGGTCATTTGAGGAATCCTAGGGAATCATATTCCAGAGGCCAGTATCAGGGTGCAGATCTGAGTTTATAGCGCAGCTTATAAACAGTAGTTAAACCAATCCCAAGTCTCTAAATCCTTGGCCAAAAATCTCTTACCACACTGACACTGTTCCCCAATGAAATCTGTGTCTGATGAGGTTACGCAAATGAGGAGAGGGAAGCGTCACCACGTCCTAACGTGATGACGTGAAAATGAAGAAAGCAGCCACGGATCTGACCTAGGTTCCTTTTTACTCTCTAACCAATGCTCCAGGAAACCGTCTCAGATCTACTACTATGTATGGCAGATTATGACTCTTCATGGAGTCACAGAAGCCACTGGATCCGTGCTCTCCATCCCTTTCTCCTTCACCATCTACAATACCCCTGCCAGGTCTTGCTTAGGTGTCTTCCTAGTATTCTCATATTGGAAATCACCCTTTGTGCTGCTACCTGTATGTGTGGTCCGCATGCATAAGTGTATTGATGTTCTCATTTGAGGAGGAGGGAGGCTGAAGGTTGACATCAGGTATCTTCAGTCCCTCTCCACTTTATCTGCTTATGTGGGGTCTTTTGATAAACCCATAGCTGAATGCTGGGATTGCAACTGACAGTAATAGCTGCCTGGTTTTCATGTGATCAGCAAGAGCTTCATTCCATGATAATCTCCTTCAGCTCCTTGGGTCCTTTCTCTAGCTCCTCCATTGGGGATGTTGTGCTCAGCCCAATGGTTGGCTGAGAGAGCATGCACCTCTGTATTTGTCAGGCTCTGGCAGAGCCTCTCAGGAGACAGCTATATCAGGCTCCTGTTAGCAAGCACACCTACAATATTGTTGACATCCACAATATTGTCTGGGTTTGTTGACTGTATATGGGAAGGATTCCCAGGTGGGGCAGATGTTGGTTGGTCTTTCCTTCAGTCTCTGCTCCACACTTTATCTCTGTATCTCCCTCCAATGGTATTTTGTTTCCCTCCTAAGAAGAACTGAAGTATGGATACTTTGGTCTTCCTTCTTCTTGAGCTTCATTTGGTCTGTGAATTGTATCTTGGATATTCTGAGCTTCTAAGTTAATATCCACTTATCAGTGAATGTATACCATGTGTGTTCTTTGGTGATTTGGTTACTTCACTCAAGATGATATTTTCTAGTTAGATCCATTTGCCTAAGAATTTCATGAATTCATTGATTTTTAATATCTGAGTAGCATTCAATTGTGTAGATGTACCACATTTTCTGTATCCATTCCTCTCTTGAGGGACACCTGGGTTCTTTCCAGCTTCTGGCTATTATAAATAAGGCTGCTATGAACAGAGTGGAGCATGTGTTCTTATTACATGTTGGAGCATCTTCTGGATATATGCACAAGAGTGGTATTACTGGGTCCCCTGGTGGTAGTATGTCCAATTTTCTTAGGAAGTGCCAGACTGATTTCCAGAGTGGTTGTACCGGCTTGCAATCCCACCAGCAATGGAAGAGTGTTCCTCTTCCTCTACACCCTTGCCAGCAGCTACTGTCACCTGAGAATTTTTGATCTTAGCCATTCTAACTGGTGTGAGGTGGAATCTCAGGGTTGTTTTGATTTGCATTTCCCTGATGGCTAAGGATGTAGAACATTTTCTTTAGGTGCTTCTCCTCCATTGGGTATTCCTCAATTGAGAATTCTCTGTTTAGCTCTGTACCCCATTTCTAAATAGGGTCATTAGGTTCACAGCCCCATAGGAGGAACAATAATATGAACCAACCAGTACCTCCAGAGCTCCCAGGAATTAAACCACCAGCCAAAGAATACACATGAAGGGACCCATGGCTCCAACTGCATATGTAGCAGAGTATGGCCTTGTTGAACATCAGTGGGAGGAGAGGCCCTGGGTCCTGAGAGGCCTTATGCTTCAGTGTAAGGGAATGCCAGGTCAGGGAAATGGGAGTGGTTAGGTTGAGGAGCAGGAGGATGAGATAGGAAGTTTTTTTTTTTTTGGGGGGGGAGTAGATAATATTTGAAATGTAAATAAAGAAAATATCTAACAAGAAAAAGAAAGATAAGTAAAGAAAATCTACCTGGTCTTCCATGGAGCTTATTTCCAATGGGGAAAATTAATAGAGTGCTGGTAGAGAGAGAGAACTAAATAGAGAGAGATGAGGAGGAAAAGACCTCTTTTGGTCTGCAGAGAGAACACATACACGCAAACACACCACATATTACTTATCTTATTCCTTATCAACACATTCTAGCAGAATAATAATACAAAGAGTTCTATCCCGTGGTATGTGGGACTGTCCTGAAAATTATCAGAGGCTCCAATAAAACACCAAAGTCAACCACCTAGGCTAACATGTCATTTTTTCGGGTAAAATAACTCATGGTCACCCAATTCGGAAAATCCAACAAAAAACAACAAATCAAAACTATCTTTTTAAAAAAGAGAGTGAAAAGTGATTGCAAGGCAAAAATCATAGTTTGAAACTTCATTTTAAAATATCAGAAAATTATACCACTAAGTAAGTTAGATCCTTTTACATTTAGCATGTAAGCTTACAGGGAATCAATGCTGACAAAAGACGGAACAGATAAATTGAAAAAGTTTCACCCATGGTATAAAACCAAGCAAACAAACAAATAAAAAAAACTAGCATATTGATAATATGTCATCTAATGCTGGAGAGGATTTGTGTAATAAATTGAAAACACCTTCTTGCAATAGGATAATGAGTTAACATATTTCACAGTAAGTACCAGGTTGTCCCATATGTCCCATTTGTTGGAGTGGAAAAATCCAGTTCCAGTTAGTTTACAATAAATTATTGACCCAAACAGGAAAAGAGGATCTATCTAAATTTGATTTTTCTACCTAGAAACAAAATTTCTTCTCTTAGATTATAATGCTACAATTTTGTTTCTAATGTTTATATAAAAAAGGCACATTTCCACCACTCATTTGAATTTGTCTTTAACAGCTATAATAGATATATTGATTTATTATGACATATGAAATTTAGTTTGCAACAGCAGGTATGTTCATCTTGCTTAGAGGATTGTGTTTTCATTCCCATGAAATGAATCACTCTGTACACTGCTTCTTTCAAAATAAGATATCATTGTCCAAAATTCCAAGAGTTGAGACAAAATCATATTTCTGAATAATGAAAATGTGGGTTTAACTTAAAACTACAGTGATGAGAATTTGTTTAAGAAAATAAATCTCTGTGATGAACGAGAAATAAATGGCCTCAAGTGTCCTGCTGAAAAGAGGCTGGTCCCTTTGAAAGCCTCATTCAACAAGTCCTTAGCATGTCAGTGGCAAATGTGTTTGCAAATTTTCCAGAAAATTAAAGGTCATACTTTCCTGAGCACTTTGAAGATGGGGAATAACTGGAGAAATGAATGTAATTAGCTGATAACTCAGATTAGTGGAGCCATTTTATATGTCACTTGGAGAGCACAGAGAAATCTGTTCAGTTCCTTGATGAGATACTTTAATTTCAAAGGTAAGGGCACCTCAAAAATTATAACAATGACCTAGAGAGTAATGTTTCTCAGGAATATCAGCTGGAAATATTGGAAAAGGAAATCATATGCAATGAAACTATGATGAAGATTATCTAGAAGTAAAAAGAACAAAATTAAACAAGACATTCTTCTCTTAATAAAAGTACAAGACTAACTATGAACTTATTCTCTGAAACTTCTCTGTGACTATCTGTCTGTTTTAAAGAAGATGTCATAAAGATGAACTTTCCAGGTAACGATTTCTGGATAAATAAGGGTCCAACTATTTTTATTATTGATGAATTGACTAATTGCTAAGGACAATCTGGTTTCTGAGTATTCTGTTCACAGCAGTAAAACCCTAACTAAGACAGTGACTAAATCTTATACTTTGGGTTATGAACTCTATTTATATAATTCTATTTATTTTGTCCTTTAGTCTTATTCATAGTGGATAGTGACTGGATAAAAACAAAATGGAAGAATTTGATAGCTAATTTCTACACATTGATTATAAGATTGAATGTATGTATATAAAGGTATATATAGATGCACATAAATTATATATATGAGCATGTAATTTATATGTCAAGCAGGTATATATTGTAATTTACTACATCAGTGAAGTACATTTTATAAATATGTTTTTAAAACCAGTTAAATAGTGAATTTAAGACTGAACTTGCCACCTTAGAAGCTGACATGAATTGATATAAAATACTTCGTTTATGATATGTTTCTTAAGTTCTTTACAACACTTCATCTTGAAATGGTAAAAATGAGGAGGAGGAAAAGTGAAAGACATTTTTTAGGTAAATCTCTGTTTACTGTAAAGTACATTGTATTTTATGGCTGTAATGGTTTTAAAACCAGATAAAGGTAGACTTTAGAAATCCCTTCTCTAAGAATACATTTAACAGAACTAAGTTGTGCCTGCCTATTTCAAGTCTTTCATTTGTGTATGCCATAATAAACTTTACATTTTTGTAGATTTATGAGTCCCCTATTAATATTTTCTAGAAACCAGAAAAAATAAAGTCTATCAACTTCTCTTCTTTTATCATCTATATCTATATTTTAGGATTTATTTGTTTTATTTATACACTGCAGTTGTCTTCAGACACACACCAGAAGAGTGCATTGGATCCCATTGCAGATGGTTTTGAGCCACCATGTGGTTACTAGGAATTGAACTCAGGACCTCTAGAAGAGCAGTTATTGCTCTTAACCTCTGAGCCATCTCTCCAGCCCCCTATATCTATATTTTATATATCAATTAACATATATCTTTCTTGTGTGTATTTGTATTTATGAATCTGACTATCTATCTATCTATCTATCTATCTATCTATCTATGTATCTATCATCTATCTATCTTTGCATCTATCATTTATCACTTCCACCTATCATTTCTGTATTATATACTCATTCATTCTATGAAACTCACTTTGGACAACAGGTTATCTAACTATTGATGACTAATTTAATCTAGGAGAGGCATATTGTATTATAACTTAATGAAATATATTTTAAAAAATTTATACAAATATTATCTTTCAATTTATTTATTAAAATTTGTATGTTTTTCTGAATCTAGTTAAAATGTACTATGGGAAACTATTCTTCATTTGACCATATCTTCCTTATGTCTTTAATTTCTGCTAAAACAACAATTAGTGTGAGCATTGTCATTCTTATAAACTAAACACAATGATAACAATATCAAGTAATCTTTTTCCATTTGTTAGATAATAATTGAACAACAACAACAACTGGGGTGGTGATAATAGGATAAAATTATTTCAAGACAGAGGCACTAAACAAGATTATATATGTATATAAAAGTAAAAAAAATGTCCCCCAAGGGAATAACCAGAGTAGTTGCAAAATGAGACTTTTATAATTCTCCATTTATCAAAGCAGAATCCTGGGATATATACTTTAGGTTTGGAGTTAAATCTGCCCTACATAATCCATACACAAAGACATCTATATGAAAACATCTCTTGATTTTTATAACTACTTCAGGGAAAAAGATGAGATTATGCAAATTCATATTATTGTACTAGAACACTCTTGTGTGCTTCCTTCAAATTTATTGATATTTTCTTCAGCATAAGCAGAGAGTTCATATGTGGATACAAATGAAAAAGCAGTGAAATCCTAATGTATCACAAACCTCAATCCATCCAAACATAGAAACTAGAACCTATATGAAATATATGTGATATTTAAGGTCATCATTTAGTTTTGGGTATTTATATGTTCTTCCGTTCTGACTGTACTGTAGGCAAAGACATCTCATTCATATGCTATACTAGAAGAATTATAAGAATATTAAAATGAAAATAATGTGACTTTTATGTGAATATTCCTTGCTGTACATATTCTGAGCAAAGTTATCAAGGCAAAGGAAAGATTTACTCACTGAGGTAACAAGAGTTCATTTGTCTGAAACAAATTTTTGTTTTGCTTTGCTTTGTTTCTGATGAAATGAACTATTATAAATTCTAGTTTTACTTTCTATTTTACTTTCTGTTATAAAAGTCTTCTTAACTTTTTTATCCTTTCTTTGTTTCCCTGATTAACTTGAGAAGATTGGAAATGGATGAATAAATTTCATAACTCCACATTATAAAACAAGTGGCTCTGACCTATATAAAGCTGCTCAGACACGAAAAAGAAATACTAAATTTTGTCAGAAATTACTTATAAGCCAATTACTCTAGGTATGTTGTTTGTTCAATGGGAAAAGAACCCCTCAGGGAAGGAAACCAGACACCACTGTCCTACTTTAGGTGTCTAAATAATGAATCACAGTAGCATCCCTCTCTTGGGAAAATATGTCTGCTACACTAATCGTTCTTTTCCAAAACCTTTGCTACTTAATATGTTCAATAGTGTCAGGAGAGATGGGCCAAGAGGGTCTTAAACTCTTAATTTTCATGGAATATATTATCACAGTTTGTAATTATCATTTTCTAAGAATCTGCTGAATTAAAACAGCATAATTTTTTCTTTCCTTAAAAATAAACATTCTTTAATTAAACACACTAAGAATCAAGTGATTTACTCTCTAAAATTATGTTTATAAACTATGCCAGTGAGCATATTTATAATTCAGAAAATTCTGGGTTAGATATGTATCCATAACTAAAACTCACCTCCTGCTTTTTCAAAGTAAAAACCTATTTCCAGGAAACACTTTCTTTAAAATAAAATAAAATAAAATAAAATAAAATAAAATAAAATTTCTCCCCTCAATATGTGTATGTGCGTCTACGGGGGATTCTTGCAAAGTTATGTATGCATGCACATATACCATTGCACAAGTGTGGAGATCTGACGACAATTTTCAGAAGACAGTTTGCTCCTTCTGTCTTACAGTCCTAATATAAATCTCGGGTTTCCTATTGAACCATCAGACAGGCCCCCAATCAGTTTTAGCTTTATAAATACATTGCCAGGTACATGAAGGTGTTTTCTGGAAACATAATTACCAAGAAATTTTGCAATTATGTAACATACAGCTTCTTATACAGGAATTTGACTTCCTGTAGTAATCAGTCAATGTTCTGGAGAAGCTATAAAACAACTGTATATTGTAGGAACCAAGGCCTATCATGATATTATTTAGAAAGAATTCATATTTACTCAAATGTAGTACTTTGCTTTCTTAAGAGAATGCTTGTAATTTCTTGATAAGTTAAATCTTAGCTCAATTTATTTATGAAAAAACAAATTATTTTGCTTAATTATAATTTTATTTTATTGCTACTAATTGCTCAATTCTGATCTCAAAATATATAATCAGATTAGAATATAACACAGTTTTATTACTCTATATACCTTTATTTCATATGCTATATGTTTCTGAAGTCATTGATATTACTGTGGAAATAATTTAAGTGCATATGTTTTTAAAAATTTTACCAAATATAAATTCTAAATGGCTTGTTGTGCAAAGTAAAATTAAATGATGTATTACACACTTGTTATCTCCGTATGTCTTTGGTCTTCTATTTTTCACCTATAAAATATACCTCAATTATAATGTATATACAAAATATACACATTTAAATATGTATAATTAAAAATAAACAGAAATAATAAAATTAGAAGGTGTTCCAAAGAAATTTAAAAATCTATTTGGCATCTGTGTAAGAATTCTAAAATTGTTACTTATCAAGCTGAAAGCTAATGATATGAGAATGTATAGGCTCTGAGAGGACAAAAAAAGAAAAAGTGGAAAGGATTCTCACACACCAAAACCATGAATAAAAAATCAAAACATACAGAATACCCAAGATACAGTCCACAGAACTCAAAATGGTCAACAAGCTGAAAGACCCAAGTGAGGACGTCTCAGTCCCACTTGGGAGGGAGAGGAAAGCAATCACAAGTGGGGAGTGAGAGAGGAACAAGAGATAGAAAGTGGAGCAGGGGGACGGGCGGGGGGGCGGAGAAGTGAACCTGATCTGGTATTGGGTGAGGGAAAAAGATTGAAGCCCTGAGGCCCAGCAGAAAGAATGGAAACAGGCAACCTCCAGACATAGTAGGTTAGGGGGACCCTCCAGAATGCACCAGAGACCTGGGAGGTGAAGGACTCTCAGGATTCAAAGGGGAGGGGGGGGTGAACCTTGGATGAAATGTTTGACAGTAGGAAGTGTGAACTTATAGAGCCCACCTCCAGCAGGAAGACAGGGCATCAAGTAAGGGAAGGGGTTGTCATTCCACAGTCACATCTCTGACCCATAATTGTTCTTGTCTGAAAGAACTGCAGGGATAGAAATGGATAGGAGCCTGAAGAAAAGAAAATCTAGCAACAGACCCAAAGTGGGATCCAACTCAAGGGGAGGTCCCAAAGCTGACACTACTACGGAGGCTATGGAGCACTCACCAAAAGGGACCTAGCATGACTGCCCTCCAAAAGACACAACAAGCAGGTGTAAGAGTCAGGTGCAGATACTTGCACACAACCAATGGACAGAAGCTGCTGACCTCTGTGGTTGAATTAGGGAGAATCTAGAAGAATCTGAGAAGGAGGGAGACCCTATAGGAATACCAGCAGTCTCAATTAATCTGGACCCCTGAGATCTCTTAAACACTGGACCACCATCCTGAGACATATGCCAGCTGATAGGAAGCCCCCAACACAAATAGAGCAGGGAACTGCAGATTCTGCACTTAGTCAGAGAAGATGCGCTTAATCCTCAAGAGACTGGAGGCCCCAGGGAAAGTAGAGGTCTGATGGGGTGGGGATGGTTGGTGGGGACATCCTCTCGGAAACGGGGGCGGGGGGGGCGAGGTGGGGAGGAGGTATGGGATGTGGAACAGTTGGAGGGTGGACCAGGAGGGGATTAAAATCTGGAGTTTAAAATAAATAAATAAATTTTTTCAAAAAAGATATAAAAAATACATAAAAAGAAAATATCCTGGTTATGCTAAGAAACAATTTAACTTTGCAAAGCACTCAAATAAACTTATTACTTTCTTTAAATAATTTATTTTTACTCTGTGTGTGTGTGTCTGTGTTTGTACATGTGTATGTGAGGGCATGTGTGTTTGTGTGTGTGTGTGTGTGTGTGTGTGTGTGTGTGTGTGTGTATAAGTGCCTGTGGTACCTAGAGTCCAGAGTCCAGGAGATAGCATCAGATCGCTTGGACTCAAAGATCACTGTGCCTCTTCAGTATGAGTCTGAGGAACCTTAGTGCTTTGTAAGAGCTGGAAAAACTCTATTTAAATCACGGACCGGACCAACCTCTGTGTCTCCAGATGTTTATTTTAAACAGTACATACTTAGAGTGAGAAACAAACACCAAATCCAATATCCCATATCAGTAGTCTTAGTGAACTATTTCTACTGAAACAACTATTAATTTCACAGCTTCCTATTCAGGAACTTAAAAATAATACTTCACAATTATCTCTGCTATAATTTTTCTCATAAAAAAGTAAATAAATTATTTTGAAATTTCTCATAAACCATGACCAGTGTAGCTGCATTTAATGTGTCCAACATAAAATGTTTGTTCTCTCTAGGTTTCAGAGTTTACAAACTAAAATTTATTTATTTGATGAGTCAAACTAACGTGTTGACCTTAAATCTATCATTATCACAAACTTGAATTGGAGATGACCCACAACTAAAATAATGTTCACATTATAATGGACTTAATGCTGGTAATATTTATTATATTACATTTCTAAATATTCCAATAAGCCGAGAAATGTTGAGAAGCTATCTTTCTATTATATGACTACGTGTTCAGGCTCTTGACACTTGTACCATCTATAATCAGATACTTGGATTTTCTGATTAATAATTTTTTTTTAATCTTTAAAACTATAAGGACAAGACAACAATGAATACATGAAGGGAGATTTCCCAGATTTTCTAAATAAAAAGGTAAAGGACTGCAAGGATGGGATAAAAACCAAAATCTCAAAAGTGATGAATACCTTTGTGAACCCAGCCTTTGATCGCTGAAGGAGGATTGGATCTGTGGAGACACTGGAGACAGGATGGAAAACAGGAAGTATGATGGGGTGGGTACTGTTATGGGATGTATTATATAAGAAAATTATTTTTAAAAGTAAAAATAATTTGAAAATAATCATAATCACTGAAAAGAATCTAACTTGGGGTAATAAAATAATCCTAAGAGGCAGAGGGAGGGAGTAAATGAGTGGGAGAGGAGGTTGGGAGGAGAGTGGGGAGCTCAGAGTCAGGTGTGGGGATAGAGAGGAGAAAGGACCAGAAAGCCAGGAGAATAAATGGAAACCTGCAGCTGTTGAAGGAGGTGCGGATCTCAAGGAAGTTCCAGAGACCTGGGATGGGAGAAGCTCCCATGAGTCAATGTGTTTTAACTTAACCCAGATCCCTAATAATGAAGATGAGGAGCCTGAACAGGTCCCTCCTGCAGTCCAACAGAACCCTTAGTGGAGGGATGAGGACACCACCTCACCTACAAAACTTTTGACTCAAAATTTGCCCTGTCTATAAGAAACACAAGGACAACGATGGAACATGTGGTAGAGGAATGGCCAGCCAATAACCAGCCCAACCTGAGGCTCAACCCATTGGCAAGAACCAATCCCTGACATTATCAGTGATACTCTGTTATGCTTGCAAACAGGAGCCTAGCATAACTGTCCTCTGAGATGCTCCACCCAGCAGCTGAGTGAAACAGATGTAGATACCAACAGCCAAACATCGGACAGAAGTTGAAGACTCTCATGGAAGAATACGGGAAAAGATTGAAGACCCTGAATTGGATAGGAACTCCACAAGAAGAACGTGGGGTCAGAGACTGAGCCACCATCCAAAGACCAACCAAGAACATACATGGGCTGGACCAAGGATCTTGGTACATATGTAGCAGATATGCAGCTCAATTTCCATATGAGTCCCCCAACAACTGGAGTAAGAGCTGTTTCTAAAGATGTAGCCTGACTGTGGATTCTGTTCCCCAACAGGGCTGCCTTGTCTGGCTGGCCTCACTAGGCAAGGATATGCTTAAACCTGCATAGACCTGTTGGGCCAGGGTTGGGATGCCCACAGGAGGCCCTTTCTCAGTGGAAAAGGGGAGGGAAGATACGGAGGACTCTATGAAAGGGTAGTGGGAAAGCCCAGTGTTTGAGATGTAAATATGTAAGATTTATGAATTATAATACCATATTTAAGTATTCAGCAAAACTGTGTGAAAAAGTAAAGAAGTAGGTTTTGTATGAGATATGTAAGTTAATTTCATAACATATAATTCATAATATAATTGCATTATAACAACCAAAATCTAATGAATAAAGAAGAATTTGGATTACATTTTGTTTACGACAAGAGGAATTTTAAAAATGATTTGCTTAATGAATGTTTACAACAGTGATTAAAAAAACAAAATTTCAAAAGTTTAATATTTGGGATAAAATAAGTGACTTTCTGGTTTTATTTCGTGCTTATCAACACTCTTAAAAAGGTGAAAACAAAGAAATATATTTCATTTTCCTAACAATAAAAAATATATTCCAGCTCAGTAGTGTATGCCTGTCATCTCATAGCTCCAGAAGCTAAGGCCAAAGCCCTGCCAATTGGATTGCCATCTGGGCTATATAATAAAGTCCTCTTTCTTTTTTTATTTTATTTAATTTTATTTTTTACTATTTTTTTATTAGATGTTTTCTTTACTTACAATATCTTCTTTCCCAGGTTCCCCTCCAAAAAAAAAAAAAAAAAAAAAAAAAAAAAAAAAAGAAAGAAAAGAAAAAGAAAAAAAAACCTAAAACTAAAACAATCCCCTGTTCCCTTTCCCCCTCCCCCTGCTCATGATCCCACCCTCTCTTGCTTACTGGCCCTGGCAAAACCCAAACAATGCCAGAAGTTGAACTCAGCAGTTCCAGGGAATACAATGTCCTATCGTGACCTCCATGAACTCTCTCCATGCTTCCACACTGATACTCATGTACGCAAAAAACATATATAAATAAAAACCACAGATAGATAGAGTCTATTCTGAAATATTTCTCTATGATGGAAAACACATAATATTTGCTATGTTTACTTATATTAATTGCACTAACATAATTCACAATGTCTTTGAGAGTCTGATTTACCAGTGTCCTTCATGCAGAAAGTATTTGGAAATATAAGAATTAATGTTTACTAAGTACTCCAAATGAAAAATGAATGACATAGATATGGATACTATTTTGAAGCCTCTATCTGGAGGCTGAATGTGACTAACATATAGCTGTTAGTGTTGAAGATAATTTAATAAACACTAGCACGATATGAGAATTAATGGCTGCAATTCTAAAAGACTTTTAACAATGACTAGGAAGAACATTTATACATGCATTGAGTGAATTATGGTACTGTTGATTAAGCTGAATGGTCACATTATGATATAAATAGTTTTCCCATGTGTAAGCACAATTTTAGGCAACTCATGTGACATTTTCTTGCATAAGTAAACTAAGTCTCCACATATTTTGTTGTAATATTCATAAATTTTATTTGGGTTCAAACGCTAGAAGGACATATTAGGGTTTGATTACTGCTACCTCAAATAAAAGCCCATCTAAATTTAAATATTTTACAGTATGAGAAGTATGATATTTTTGACTGTAATTTTTGTTGGAAGTACTCTTTAGGTAGAGTATTATTTATATTATTAGACAGTACAATATATAAATTTATGTTGCAGAATGAGAAAATGGAACAAAATAAACAAACCAACAGTTTTATTTTTACTTTTTTATTTTTATTAAGATGTTCCTTTGTCCCAAATAACTTTGTTTATACAAAAAATAGCTAGAATAAATCTCCTAAAAGTTATATCTACTAATTTAGGACTGCTATTTCATACACTTAATAATAATATACATTACTAAAACAAAAGTTTTAATTATTTCTCATTGCTTTAGGAGAAACATACAACAATCCTTATACATAAATATTACACTTAAATAAATCTTTAAACACTATTCCATATAAATAAATTCCACATGTAACAAGTTTTTAATATAAGGAAATTATATTTATAATTTTTAATGTTTTGAAACCAATGATACAATCATTAAAAGTTTGTTTTCAAAGAGATAGTTCACCTCTTATTCATAATTTATAATTCAGTCCTAACTTATAATATTGAGTTTGTTTCTTCCATATTCTGAGGTTTCCTAATATAATTTTACATTTTTTTATTCATTTCCCCATTTGCTGACTAGTATAATTGCTGTCCAGAAAGCCTGTCAAAATTCAATGTTGCTTTTAATGTGCTTTCTTGCAATTATAGACATAAAATGTGACTACCTTCTTTTTCTCCTTTAGAATTTATTCTGTGTATAAAGCCATTTCTTGACTCTAGAATAACAATTTCTCAGTATAGATTTTAAAATTCACTTTGGAATAATAAGTCAGATTCTTGAAATAGAATATTGTCTGGGGATTAATTAATTTCCTACTTTTATCTTATATGTCAAAAGGTAATTTAAAAAAACTGCACATAAATATATTTATGCTCCAACAGTTGCAATTGAATTATCTTTAGATGGCTATCCTATGGCTAGTTATGTGTTACTTGAGACTATATACATTCAAAACTATTTTTTTTTAATTTTTAAGCAATCATCTACTTCTTTCATTTTCTTATTTGTACTTATTTTAGGTTTATGCCTTTGGAAGTTTTCATTTTGATATTTGTGCAAAATTTCTTATTTTAGATAACAGAAAAATGTCCTTAGCTCTGTTCTTGATCAAACTTAGAAGACACTTTTTCCTAAATGTGGTGCTTGACCTTAGCTCTCACCCCTGATGTGTAGCATTCATAGTAGAAAGCATGAACAAACTTTTGTACTTTTTAAACATATTTACCTTATCCTAGCCTCTTTCTATATTCATAATCCAATAATCTCTTTCAAGGACAGAAAAAACTTGAAATCTATTCCGGATGGCAAAAACACTATGTACTCTTATTTATAAGAATAGGATCCCAATTTAAGGATACTAACAAAACCAAGAAAAAAAAAAAAAAGAGCCCAAGTGAGGATGCCAAGTGAGTAAGCAGTCACAGGAGGGGAAGGGAGGGAGGGGGCTGGGTGGGAAAGAGAGCAGGGAGGGGAAGAGGGGAACATTATCTAGCATTGGGTGGAGGGAACAGAACAGAAATCCTGAGGGCCAGCAGAAAGAATAGGTATAGGCAACCTCAGGAGGTAGGAGGTAGGGGGACCCTCAAGAATGTACCAAAGACTGGGGAGGTAAGACTCTGAGGACCTGGGGATCCATCCCACCAAACCCAGACACAATCTTGGATGCCAGGAAGTGCTTGCTGTCAGGGCCTGATAGAGCTCTTTCCTGTTGCCAGAGCCTGGCAAATACAGAGGCAGATGCTCACAGCCAACCATTGGAGTGAGCACAGGGTCCCCAATGGAAGAGTTAGACAAAGGAATGAAGGAGCTGAAGGGGTTTGCAACCCATAGGAAGAACAACATTATCAACCAACCAGACTCCCTAGAGCTCCTGGGAACTAAACAACCAACCAAGAGCACACATGGAGGGACCCATGGCCTTGTCAGACATCAACAGGAAGAGAGGCCCATGGTTCTGGGAAGGCTGGATGCCCCAGTGTAGGAGAATGCCAGGGTGGGGAGACTGGAGTTGGTGGGTGAGCACCTTCATGGAAGCAGGGGGAGAGAGAGTTGGATAGGGTGTTTCTGGAGGGGAAACCTGGAAAGCGGATGATAATCTTTGAAATGTAAATAAATAAAATATCTAATTTAAAAAAAGGAAAAAAAAAGACTCTCAGAACTCCAAAGGAGGGAACTTAGATGAAATTCCCTACAGTGGATAGAGGGAACTTGTAGAGTCCACCTCCAACAAGAAGATAGAGCATCAAGTGAGGAATAGGGTTGCCATACCATAGTCAAAACCTCTGACCCATAATTGTTCTTGTCTGAAAGAATTGTATGGCTAGAAATGGAGAAGAGCTTGAGGAAAAGTAAGTCCAACAACAGGACCAAAGTGGGATCCAGCTCAAAGGGAGGCCCCAAGGCCTGATGTTATTACTGAGGCTATGCTGTGGTCACAAAAAGGTACCTATCATGACTGTCCTCTGAAAGACCCAAAAAAACAGCTGAAAGAGTCAGATTCAGAAATTTATGCCCAACCAATGGACAGAAGGTGCTGCCCCCTGTGGTGGAATTAGGGAAAAGTTGAAAGAAGCTGAGGAGGAGGGTGACCCTGTAGGAAAATCAGCAGTCTCAAATAACCTGGACCCCCAAAATTTCTCAGACACTCGATTATCAACCAGGCAGAATACACCAGCTGATATGAGGCCCCCAACACATATACAGCAGAGAACTGCTGCGTTTGAACTCAGAAAAGATGTACCTACCCTTCAAGAGACTGGAGGCCCCAGGGAGTGGGAAGGTCTGGTGGGTGGAGGTGGGTTGAGGAGACATCCTCATGAGGGAGGTATGGGTTGTGGAACAATGAGAGGGTAGACAAAGAAGGGGATAAAATCTGGACTGTAAAAAAAGGTTAAATAAAGAGAGAGAGAGAGAAAGAGAGAGAGAGAGAGTCTAAGATCTCCATTGAGGTCTTCCCCTCTGGAAAGGGGAAACCTTAGATAGGAAGACAGTAGGAGTCATTTTGCCTCTGTTTTGTTTTATTAGGATAATCACACTTTGATTTACCCTAGGTCCCTGTGATATCTAGTTTTAGGATTTTAAGGCTATATACACTAAAGAGCTCATATTTATATATTTCTGTTTTTAAGACAATATTTTAAATGTTAATAAATACTTGTAAAATGTATTATGTACACTACAACATGTCTGAATTACATAGATATGTACAATTATCTTAAATCTTGTCACTACAGACAGGATGATTCATGCATAGCAGTAGCAAAAAGTTTCATTCAGAGCAATTAAGGAGTATCAATTATATTTGTTTATATGTAATCTAAAATTTAATCAAAATTGGATTCTGATAAAAAATACTGAACAGGAATATATTTTAACTAAACATAGAAAATATTTTAAAAGTCTCAGTTTTCAAAATTGTACATCTTGTGTATTTTTTACAAAGCATAATAACGGAATGGTTGAATGTGGGTCCATTAAACAAAAATCATGATATAGGGTGGTAGAAAAGATAGCTAAAAATGGAGATTCATTGTTGTTTTGAAAGACTGAATTTAGAAATTTGGAAAAAGCATGTTAATGGAAATGCATTAATGTATAACCTTTACTTAAAGAAGGCATAGGAAGTCTCTGTAACGAGCCAGGAATGTGGACTGGTCAGTTCCAGGAAATTGTTGGTCACAGAGAACCCCTCCAGCTAGGGCCCAGAATAAGGAACAGGATAGTGGTCAGCCATTAAGAAGATAGCATTGACCAAACCACATTCCTCTAGTCAATGAGTGTGCAGGATGGCTTCCTTGTGACCTGACTCAACTAGGGAGTGGGTTCCTTCAGAATTTTCTATTGATTTCATGCTATGTTTCCTTGCTAACCCCCTCACCCCCCCTTAGTTTGTGGTTTTTCCCTTTAAATACCCCTCACTTCTTGTATTGGGGGTCGAACCCCTCTGGCCTGCCAGGCTATGTGTTCGACCCCAGATCTGGCTTATCCCGAATAAACCTCATGTGATTGCAGCTAGATCTGTCTCTCGTGAGTTATTGGGTGGTCACATCATCCCGAGGCTTGAGTGAGGGTCTCCCCTGTTCTGGGGGTCTTTCAGTTCCTCTAGCAGACCTATCTGAGTTCAGCTCCCAGAATAAAAATGTGGTGACTCACAATCATTTTAAACTCCATTCAAGAAAATTCTGGCCTCCTTTTAGGCCATTCACACATGTGTCTTACATGAATACACACACATAAAGACAAATTCAAAACATGGGAACATTATGTAGCATATGTAACATTCTTTTCTATACGCAGTAATATCTTCTTCAAAATATTTACTAATATATTGTTTTCTATATTGTAATGATAAATCTCACTTGTCTACCATAATTTTGTGCATTTGATATTCAGCAGTAATTTAATATAATGTCATATTTGCTAGTTAACAAGATGGTCATGTTGATGACATGTATAAAATGCTAAGATATATATATATATCTTCTAAATTAAGTACTACATACACATATGTAAACATACACACATATATATTTATGTACATGCATATATATGTGCAAAAGAATATATATAGATATACACACATTTGTTAAGGTTTATCCATTAACACTGTAAACCCACAAATCCTCAAGAGATAGGATTTTAGTATGATATATATAAATAGCTATGCATAGTTCAGCATCTTATCTTTCAATGTTATAAGTGAGACCATTTGTCTAGATCTACAAAAATAAAAATTGCACATATACAAAAATACATATATTGATGTATAACTTATGCACTTATTTTCTTTATTTTTCATAAAGAATTAAAATTAAGCTCTTTTAAAATACACTATTTTGGAATATATACATATTTAGTATTTAATTTATTTTTTTCAATTAGTGATTTTTAAAATGTCAAGAAAACATTATTATCTACTGTGAATTTGGGTACTGTGTCATGATTATTAAGAAAGTTATTGACATACATTGTAGGGAGTCTCAAATTCCATATAGTAAAAACATTAGAGAACATGAAATTACATTCTTTGTTCTCCAAGTGTCAAAAATCAGAAAGTGTGATGATAATTCTAGTATGTAATTTCCAGCCCTTTAGCCTCAAAACTAAGTCTCTGCTGACATTTTCAAATGTATGGTTGCTGTTTTGTGAATCTAAAGCTAGCATCTAAGGAATTAACATCAATATTAATTTTATTTTAACAAAGTACAGACAAAATTATATTTTTCATATTAAGTAGTATAATATTTATGTCTCTGAGTGATAAATATTACCTAGAAAAGAAATGAGTTCTCACAGACTAAATGTATTGAAAGGCAAAAGACCCTACTGAATGAAAAGGTAGTAAGAATTTATTGTTTGTATTCTATGATTTTTGTCAGCATTTGTTAAGGATAGTACATTAATTTCCTGAAAGTAAAGTTATAGAATTAATTACAAAATAAAAATGGCCCGTGCAAATAAGTATCTAAATATGTGAGACATACGTTACACATGTCTCCAAATGGCACTGTGTATCACATGACAATATTCGCTGGTTACCTAGGTGACAAAAGTTATCAATTAAAGAAGTTTATATGATGCATACACTGCCACAAAAATAATAAGAACCACTACCACATATCATAACTCAGTTATTGCCTTTAAGAATAACATAACTGCATATGCAATAATACTTAACTAAACAATCTAGTGTATCTTACTTGAATCTATATATTACTATCTCTGATACTAAACAATGTATAAGTTGATACTATTAGTGAAAGAAATGTATATATTCATTAGAAGTAGGCTTTACTTATTGCACATAAGATGTGATGCTTCAAAAAATGCTTATTTATATCAATTAGAGTAGTGGTCAAAGCAACCAATGATGGATTAAATCATGTTATGAATGGCACACTCATTCCTCTCTTAAATCTTTACTAAAATAGCTGAAAGTAAACTGCTTCCAATAGTATCAGGGATATACTGAAAGTTATACTTTGGGAAATTAATTCAATAGATTTTTGCAGAAGCATAGATACCATGCTACTCAAATTTCAAAAAAAAAAAAAAAAAAAAAAGCAAGGTCCTTTACAAAATTATGATCAGGACCATATACATATATATGTATGAGAATGGTTGTATTATTTGAGTCCAACTGGTATAAACAGTGACAGATTGTTGAGTTCCCTGTTATTACTATTTATTTCCCCTGTGAGTGGCTGTTGTTCTGGTAATGTATTCATTCTGATTGAATTCTACCTCTGGGAGATCTACTTCACATGGTTTTATGGCAACATGTTAGGATCTACGCTACAAAGGAAAGAACTTTAAATTTAGCCAGTTTTACTGCACAGGGGAAATTACAATTACAAATGCATGTATTCCAAGGCACAATGATTATATTTTGATGTTCCTTTAGTGAACTTTCTACATGAAACATAACATTCTATAACTTTAATTTCAGGAAATTAATGTACTATCCTTAATAAATGCTGAAAAAAAAAAAAACCCATAGAATACAAACAATAAATTCTTACTACTTTTTCGTTCAGTAGGGCCTTTTGCCTTTCAATACATTTAGTCTCTGAGATCTCCTTTCTTTTCTAGGTAATATTTATCACTCAGAGACATAAATTTTATACTAGTTAATATGAAAAATATGATTTTGTCTGTACTTGTTAAAATGAACGGGTGACCAAACCAGCCTTCAGAGCATATCTGTCCTACTTCAGACTTTACTTGTGCAGTGACCATGTTCATTATAATCTCAAAGGAGAAAAAAAAAACCTTGTAGAAACAACAACAACAACAACAACAAAACAGTCTTATTCTAAGCATTCCAGTAACATTTTTGTGTATGTACTTACCTGTACTATAAGTAGTTGGTTTGTATGGGATGGTTAAAAAGGCCAAAGATAAAAAGATTTTTTTTCCTTTTTTTTTGTCTATGAAGTTGCTGTTTATATATATATATATATATATATATATATATATATATATATATATATATATATATTTGGCCTGTTTAATGTATGTGTGAAACAATGTCCAACAATAAACTGGGATTTTATTTTGCTGAGTTGTTCTAAAAACCAAAAAACCAAAAAACCAAGCAAAACCAAAACAAAATAAAAAAAATTTTTTTTAATCTTTAATTCTATGGCACAGTATACTTATCTGTATTTTGCATTTTGGGACAGTGTAAAGACAGAAAGACAGAAAGCATGTGGGATCAAGATGTGAGGAAAACTGGAAAGGAATAGGGAAGAATAGCAGGACAAAAATCAGAATGCATTATGTGGAAAATGATTTTCAGTAAAAAAATACATTTTAATAAACACAGGCACACACATGAGTCCATGCACATGAGTCTGCATGCACTCACACGCTCGCATGCAAACACACACACACACACACACACACACCACACGTTGCCCCCCCACCCCAGCTCTGCCCCTGACCAGACTGACAGCCTGTGCCTAGAGGCGGCCACCTGCCAGGAGGGAGGGTTCACCTTTGAAAAGATAGCAGCCTGGAAGTCATGCTGAGTCTTAAACCTGCCTACCTGCCTAAGAACTTACTGACTTTGCTAACACGTCTGCCTGCTTGAGAACTTTGAGTTTCCAGAGACCTTGGCGTCTTATGTCTGCTACTGTGTTTACGTTATGCCTATGTCTTGTACCTGGAGATTTCGATTTTGCTCTTAGCTGTACCTATAAAAGCTCAAAATGACCCTAAGTAAATGGAAGCCTTGATAAACTTACTTGGTGTCAGTCTCTCTTAGTTCTCAACTCACTTATTTTTCCGTCCGTCCTTCTCAAACCTCCGGCTGGGGAGAACCCAGACCCGTGGAGCTCCAGGCTGCCTCCACCCAGACACACAACGCACACTGAAGTTTATTTTCATTCCTTGTATGTAGAATTTCTCTCAGATTTCTGGTAAGATTAAATTATCTCTCCAAGTGTAGCTTTTCAAAGGCTATATGTAATGAAAAACATTTCATATATATATATATATATATATATATATATATATATATATATATATATATATAAATGCTATGTCAGGTGGTATTTCTTTATTAGATATTTTCTTTATTTACATTTCAAATGATATCCCCTTTCCAAGTTTCTCCTCTGAAAAAAAAAAAACTATTCCCTTCCCCCTCCCCCTACTCACCAACCCACCCTCTCCCTCTCCCATTTCCTGGTCCTGGTATTCCCCTATACTGGGGCATAGAACCTTCACAGGACCAAGGGCATCTTCTCCCATTGATGACCCACTTGGCCATACAGCAGGTGCCATGAGTCCCACGATGTGTGCTCTGTGGTTGGTGGTTTAGTCCCTGGGAGCTCTAGAGGTACTAGTTAATTCATATTGTCATTCCTTCTATGGGGCTGCAAAGCCCTTCAGTTCCTTGGGTCCTTTCTCTATCTCCTTCACTGGGGACCCTGTGCTGTGGATGGCTGTGAGCCTCTACTTCTGTATTAGTCAGGCTCCGGCAGCTTCTCAGGAGACAGGTATATCAGGCTCCTGTCAGCCAGCACTTGCTGGCATCCACAGGTATTTTTTGCATCCTGGTATTTGTGCAACTATGCAGGAATAAGAAGCAGGCAGATACACTGGTAGGCAGAGGGAGAGAAGGAGAAGGATGGCTAAGAAATAAATAATGGTAACTGGCATTAATGATATCCAGCTCTTCTCCACTTTCCTGACCAGAGATAAAATCCTAGAAACTTAAAACAAAGCCTAGTAGGCTTTTTTTCTTCCCCTGCCCCCCAAAAAACTGGTTGATGAATTTGCTCAACAAATTCTAGTTCCTAACTTCAGGGGTTTTTTTCCCCTTCTCAAGAAGCTGTACACGACGATGTAACTAGCAATCTCATCAGTGAGTCACCTTTTTTTTAGCAACTCAATATTTCCACTTAGTCTAATTTAAAAGATGCCAAAACTCTGGTAGTACTATGTACAATTTCCTGAGGAACTGCCAAACTGATTTCCAGAGTGGTTGTACCAGCTTGCAGTCCCATCAGCCATGAAGGAGTGTTCCTCTTTCTCCACAACCTCTCCAGCATCTGCTGTCACCTGAGTTTTTTATAGTAGCTAATCTGACAGGTGTGAGGTGGAATCTCAGGGTTGTTTTGATTTGCATTTCCCTGATGACTAAGGATGT
>NW_022196915.1:76076090-76081801 GCF_008632895.1 Mastomys coucha
CTATTAAAAACAATGAATTTATGAAATTCTTGGGGAAATGGATGGACCTGGAAAATATCATCCTGAGTAAAGTAACCCAATCACAAAAGAACACCCATGGTATGTATTCTCTGATAAGTGCATATTAGCCCAAAAGATCGGAATACACAAAGCACAAACCATACAAACCATAAGAAACTCAAGAAAAAGGAAGACCAAAGTGTGGATACTTCGTTCTTTCTTAAAAGGGGAAACAAAATACCTATGGAAGGAGTTCTAGCGACTAACTATGGAGCAGAGACTAAAGGAAGGATAATTAAGAGACTGCTCAGCCTTGGAATCCTTCCCATATTCAATCATCAAATCTAGACACTATTGTGGATGCCAGCAAGTGCTGGGTGACAGAAGCATGATATAGCTGTCTCCTGGGAGGGTCTGACAGTACCTGACTAATACAGAAATAGAGGCTCACAGCCATCCATTGGACTGAGTACAGGATCCTCAATGAAGGAGCTAGAGAAAGGTCCCAAGGAGCTGAAGGGTTTGCAGCCATTTAGTATGAACAACAATATGAACTAACTAGTACACTCAGAGCTCCCAGGGACTAAACCACCAACCAAAGAGTACACATGGGGGGACTCATGGCTCCAGCAGCATATGTATAGCAGAGGATTGCCAAGTTGGTCATCAATGGGATGAGAGGCCCTTGGCCCTGTGAAGGTTCTATGCCCCAGTGTAGGGGAATGCCACGGCCACAAAGCAGGAAGGGGTGGGGTGGTGAGCAGGGGGAGAGGGGAGGGAACAGGGGTTTGTTTTAGTTTTTGTTTATTTTATTTTATTTTATTTTTTTGGAGGGGAACTTGGGAAAGGAGATATTTGAAATAAAGAAAACCTCTAATAAAAAGAAACAGAAAAAAAAAGATGCCACAGCTACACATTTTGTGAGATTCCCATCCTGGTGACCCTTTCTTGCTACACAGAAGATCTGCTCCATTTTTTTGTTTTGTTTTGTTTTGTTTTTTTAATGCTCCTTTTAATGAAATACTCAGTTCTAAATTTCATACTTTCTGGAGTACAGATTTCTATTTTTGAAGTCTTGAGAGAAGAACCCATAAATTACTTGGTGACTAAGAAGTGTTCTGCAAACCTAACTTCATGAACTAAATTCATCATAAGTCAAGCGTCTATAGTACCAAATGCAAATCTCTGAAGGAATGACACCTTGATTCAAGATGTCTAAGACTTTCCTAACTTGTTTGGATGAAGATGGCTCGAAACCTCCTTTCAATGAGAATAATTTGAAAGGCTTCTCATTCTGTCTTTTAAACAACCTAGGCCAGACTGAGGACTGCTGTCTTAGGGTTCTCTAAAGTCAGAATAATTTTGAAAATTTGCAGTTGGAGTAGAGGAACTGGGGTTTGAGTTCATGCTCTTACATTTAAATAGAGTGGAATCTGCACATCAATTATTTTCAAATGAATAGCATATGGGAGTGACTATAACCGCACGGTGACCCTGTCATATAGGTTCTAAAAATGTTGGCAAAAATGTTTTTAAAATGTCATATTAAAACATAAATTATATAAATTATAAGGCATTTGGCCAAGAAGTAGTCCAACCATTTTTATTATGAAGTGTCTAAAAATATGATAGTGATTGAGAAAATATATCAAGATCATAAAGAACAAAATTGTCTAAGAAGCTTTGACTTAAAAATTACAAAATTTAAAACATTACAAATATTAACAAAAATAGCTCAGGAAGAATGAAGTAGCTGGGTAGGGAAAATAAAGGAAAACTATGAAGGGAGTAAACTCATTTTGTTTTCAAGTGGTACGACAAGAAAAAGTCATTTGCTAGCTTTTATCGTAATTAATCAATTACAGTCTGCATTAAGTACAAATGAACTTGAACTTTTGCTTATTCACTCTGCTTAGAGCTGTTAGTGGTGGGGGATGGGGAATAGAGACCAGGAGGGACAAGCCATTACATCACTCAGCCTAGCTTGAAACATTCCTCTAATTTTATATTTTATTTTATTTCTATACTATTTTTGTGAATTTAAACTTTATGACTTTTTGATAGAATAATCTATTGTAACATTCAACAATAATCATATTTTTAAATTTTAATAATAAAGGAATGAAAAATAACATCTTTATTTAAAATTTTGTAGTCATTAATAGCCATGCTACTCCAAAATAGTAGACATGAAATCTATGACCAGATATTATTTTAAAATTGGAGACATAAAAAAAAAAAATTAGGGTTCTTCTGGTCTGCTTCTCTACCTGGGCCAAATGAGTTAGCCATATATATCCTCTCGCACCCTACAGCCTGCTTGTCCCCTAGGAGGTTCTAAATAACCAGGGACACAGGTGAGACTTCCTCCCAAATACCCACACCAGCTGGGACTCCCATAGAGCCCAACTAACAGGGGACCTACCCCTGCCCGAGTTCCATTTTCTTTCAGGGCTGCTACTCCAAACAGGCCAGATTGAGGGGCCTATATGTCCCACACCCCATAGCCTTCCTATCTTCCAGGACATCTACCAATCCAGGGGTCCAGTCTTTCTGGTTTCTCCTCCATCTGCAACTGGGGCATATCTTCTCACTGGAATCCAAAGCCTTACTGCCTCCCCGGAAGTTTCCCCTTACCAGGAACACAGGAGTTTTGCTCCAACAAGGGAAACAGGAGGCCTGCTCTAAGCAAAGACAAAGGAGGCCCACCCAAACCAGAGACAGCAGAGGCTGCCTTCCAGGAGACCTGCTCTATCCCATGTCCCAGAGCTCTACTTAACTCTAGGGAGGCTCCAGTCAGAGACACCTAGGCCATTTAACAACAGAGATAGTTGGATGGCAAGAGGCAAACACAAGAATATTATCTACACCTGTAAAGATTTGATGCCCCAGTGTAGGGGAATGCCAGGGTGAGGAGGTGAGAGTGGGTGGGTGGGAGAACATCCTCATAGAAGTAGGGAGGGGGTATGGGATAGGAGGTTTCCAGCGGGGAAAACGGGAAAGGGGATAACATTTGAAATGCAAATAAAGAAAGTATTTAATAATAAACATAAAAAGAACATCAAAAAATAAATAAATAAAAAGAAAATAATCTACAGAACCCAATGCAATTTGGCACATCAGAAGCCAGTTCTTCCAACACAGCAAATCCAGGATCCACTAACAACTGAAAAGCAAGATTATAACTCATGAAGATGATTGAAAGCTTTAAGGAGGATATAAAGAACTCCCTTAAATAGATACAGGAAATTGTCTCCTGCATCCCACCCCAAATCTGGAAATAGATATTCAAGTTAGTGAAATTGATTAGCTGTTTCATTTAAACAAACAAAAAATTAGTCTTGCTACTCCTGAAGTTTTATCTTCTTTGACAAAGTGCTCATGGTCTTCGTAACCTATCTAAGATCTTGCCATTATTCCTACTTTCTCTGCAGTGTTATTATCTAGATGTACATGATTTTCCATATTTTTGCATTCTTATCTGCTTGTTTCCTTTAACATTCTATTTGTTGTTTGGACCAAACATTATCTTCTATACTATTCTTAATACTTTTATACCATTTTTTTTTTTTTAGTCTTTAAGTTAGTGTGAAATGCAATTTCATAATGTTTCCATGACAACCTTCATAAGTGCCCCTAACACCAAGATTTTCTAAACTACCTTACCACTGTTAAAACAGGAAAACTTCAACTTTATACTGTAGATTTATGTAGAAAAACACACAGCCATCATTTTAAACTATGTATTTATTCATTACTATTTTTGTAAGAGTCTAAGCTTCAAAAGCTTTCCTGGTAATGCCTTAGATAATATTTTAATTTCTGAGATTGTGCTCAGGAGGTAAGTGACATGCCACAAAGATATTCCCTCTATATTGATGTGTATCCAGTTTGAATAATTCAACATTCTTTATTATCTATGTTGCTCCACAGCATGTATCCAAAATATATGTTAGATGTAACTATGTACATATAAATATGCATCAGTTATCTTTATTGAACAAAGTAAGTACTTATTTACAATTGTATATCTTACTTATCAAAGTATTTCTCCAAACGACAGGCACTGTACCTTGCATTTGGCATTTGGTGAATATTTGTTGAACTGAATCAAACTGAATCTGGGCTGGTTGTCAGTTTTTATAATAGCACTCTTCTATTCAGAGCAAGCTCATATACACAGTCCAGAAACCTCATATTTGTCCTCAAAAATGTTATTAAGGTGAAGAAGATAATGATTTTCATGATATTTCTATAAAATGCACCTTATCTTATCCATATTGATTTGTTCTACAGAAATTTTGAACTAGTAAGAATTTAAAGAGAATTTAATCTCAGTCTGTTTTCAATTGTCTCTAGCTGCTGCTTGACAAATTTGCATTGCATTCTGTAGTCTTTGCTGTGAAATCAAATCTCTGTTTTCTGAGACTACATTGACAATTCTGAGCAGCAAAATGATACACCTTCAGAAGTGGTAAGCAATGTCAAGGCTTCCAAAACCTGTTCTGAAACAAAATTCTGACTAGAACAGTGCAAACTTGTGCATTTTTAATCTGAATTTTACTTACACTACAGACTTCCAGGTTACTGACAAGTGAAAACATCCGTGTTCTGTGGCTTTACATCTCATATTTGATCTGAGTGATTTAACATTTTATACTCTTTAATAATTTGTTGTATTAAAAATATTGCTTCCATTTGAAATTAATTTTTTTGTTTGTTTGTTTTTTGAGACAGGGTTTCTCTGTGTAGCCCTGGCTGTCCTGGAGTTCACTTTGTAGACCAGGCTGGCCTCAAACTCAGAAATCTGCATGCCTCTGCCTCCCAAGTGCTGGGATTAAAGGCCAGCACCACCACCGCCCAGCTTGAATTTAAATATTATAATAAAGGAATCACACTTTTTCAAAAAATTTCTAATGGTAAATCATTAATCCTACATTGTTTGAGTATTTTTCAATAATTACTGCCAAATAAGTTTTAATGGTTATTTCTTCCATGAATTTTTCAATGAAGATACTGAAGTAATACATTTATCTAAACATACCATTTTGCAAAGCAAATTTTCTTACTTAGTTTTAGTTAAGGAAAGTTATTTTATTTTATTTTTTAAAATGCCATGGGCCATCAATACCTCTTCTTACAAGAGCTAAGTATAGTATGTGTGTAGACCTTCAAATTGTGATAAATTAATATTTTTTGTATTATATACAAAATTTCTTTTATTTTCAAGTGAATTGATAAGACCACTTCAATATAAAATTGTTGAGCTACCAACACATTTGGTAAATTAGAAATGAAATGGGAGTTGATACTGGATGCAAGAAAAGTAGAACTATAAAACATATAAATACATGCTGCATGGTAAAATATGGATATGATACTTCAGAAAACTCATTTTAGATAGCCAAACAAATTGTAAAAATAAATCAACTAATCTTCTATAACATGAAAGAGTTAATATTTGAAAACATGTATGTTAAGAAGGATAAGGAAAGCTATCAAAACAAAAATATAGTGTGAAAACTAATCTATGAATATCAACTTATTAAAACTAGCATCAGTTAAGAAACTTGATTCCTATACAAGCTACAGGGTGAGAAAAGGAATAACTTAACCATACTCATGTATGAATTTTGGGGCCAATTTTTTTTTTTATTTTAGATATTTTCTTTATTTACATGCGAATTTCTACTTTCCCAGTTTCCCCTCCA
>NW_022196915.1:76087366-76091501 GCF_008632895.1 Mastomys coucha
CCAAGGTAGCTGTTCTGATCTCAGAAACTCACCCAAGAGAGAATGGCGGATCCCGCCCGGGTCTCTGGTGGGGCCAATTTTTAATAACTAGCCTTGAAAGGCTGGCCCACTGTTGTAATAGGGGTTAACATCAGTGGAGTAAACCAAACACTTTCTGATTAGCTAAGTCCTACTCCAAAAGATAAAACCTGTAGCAGGCATCATTATAGGCCTAGTTCAAGGGTGATAATATGCAAGATTTATGCTAATAAATAGAAACGGAAGTCAACTGACTCCTCACCCAGACAAAAATGCAGTTCTTAGGCATGAGTTTTTGAATTTCCTGTTTCTGTTGTTATGTCTCCTTTTTTATTTCTGATTTTGTTAACTCAGAAACTGTCTCTGTACCCTTTAGTTAGTTTGGCTAGGGATTTATCTATCTTGTTGATTTTCACAAAGAAGCAGCTCTTGGTTTTGTTGATTCTTTATATTGTGCTTTGTTTCTATTTGGTTGATCTCAGCTCTGGGTTTGACTACTTTCTGCCTTCTGCTCCTCTTGTGAGTGTTTGTTTCTTTTTGTTCTAGACCTGTCAGGTATGCTGTGAAGCTGCTAGTGTATGCTCTCTCCAGTTCTTTTTGGAGCCACTCAGAGCTATGAGATTTCCTCTTAGCACTGAGTTCATTGTGTCCCATAAGTTTGGGTATGCTGTGTCACCATTTTCATTGGCTATGGCTCTAAGATTAAGAATTGATAAATAGTAGTTCATGAAACTGAAAAGCTTCTTTAATGCAAAGGACATAGTTAATAGGACAAATAGGCAACCTACAGCTTAGGGAAATGTCATCCACCCCACTTCTGCTAGAGGGCTAATGTCCAAAATATATAAAGAACTCAAGAAACTAACCTCCAAAAACCAAACAAACCAATCAAAAAATGGGGTAAAGAACTAAAACAAAAAATTTACAACAGAGGAATCTCAAATGGCCAAGAAGTACCTAAAGAAATGTTCAAACTCCTTAGTAATTAGAGAGATGCAAAACAAAATTACCTTTATACCACTTTATACCAATCCCAATGGCTAAGATCAAAATTTCAGGCAACAACACATGATGTCAAAGATGCAGAGAAAGAGGAATACTCCTCCATTTCTGGTGGGATTGCAAACTGATACAACCACTCTGGAAATGAATCTGGAGGTTTCTTGGTAAATTGGAAGTAGATCTACCTTATGACCCAGAATACCATCTTGGGAATATATTGAAAAGATGCCCCACCAGGCCAAAGTGGCACATGTTCCACTATGTTCATAGCAGCCTTGTTTGTGATAGCCAGAAGCTGGAAACAACCCAGATGTCCCAGGACAGAAGAACAGATACAAGAAATGTGGTTCATTTATACAATGGAATATTACTCAGCTATTAAGAACTAGAACATCCTGAGTTTTGCAAGCAAATGAATGGAACTAGAAAATATCATCCTGAATGATGTAACTCAGACCCAAAAGGACATGCATGGAATGTATACACTAATGAGTAGATATTAACCAAAAGTATAGAATACATAGAATACAATCCAAAGAACTCAAGAAGGTTGGCAAGCCGAAGGGCTCAACTGAGGTTACCTCAATTCCACTTGAGAGGGAGAAGAAAGCAATCACAGAGGGCCAAGGGAGGGAGAGACATGGATGGGAGAGGAGATGGGGAGGGGAAAAGGGGAACTTGATCAGGTATCGGGGTGGAAACAGGAGTGAAACCCTGAGGGCCAGCAGAAAGAATGGAAGTAGGCAATCACAGGAGGTAAGACATAAGGGGAACCTCTAGAATGTATCAGAGACCTGGTAGGTGAGAATATCTCAAGACTCAAAGGGAGGGACTTGAGATGAAATGCCTAACAGTGGGGAGAGGGCACTTGTAGAGCCCACCTCCAGTAGAAAGACAGGGCATCAGTTGGCAGCATGGGATTTTACTGGCTGGGTTTGTGTGTCAATTTGACACAAGCTGGATTTATCACAGAGGACGGAGACTTCCTTGAAGAAATGCCTCCTTGGAATTCAGCTGTAAGCCATTTTCTTAATTAGTGATCAAGGTTAGGGAAGACCCATTGTGGGTGGTGCCATCCCTGGGCTGGTTGTCTTTGGTCTATAAGAAAGCAAGCTGAGCAAGCCAAGGGAAGCAAGCCAGTAAGTAACTTTCCTCCATGGCCTCTGCATCAGCTCCTACTTCCTATCCTGTTTGAGTTCTAGTACTGATTTTCTTTGGTGATGAACTGCAATGTGGAAGTATAAACTGAATAAACACTTTCCTTCCCAACTTGCTTCTTGCTCATGATGTCTGAACAGGAATAGACACCATCCCATAGTCAAAAACTCCGACCCAGAATTGTTCCTGTTTTGAAGAACTGCAGGGACAAAAATGGAGAAGAGACTTAGGAAAAAGAGGTCCAGTAGCCAGTTAAAACTGGGATCAAGCTCAAGTGGAGGCTTCAAGGCCTGTCCCTCTTACTGATGCTATGGTGTACTTACAGGCAGGAGCTTAGCATGGCTGCCCTCTGAGAGGCCCAACAAGCAGCTGAAAGAGTCAGATGCAGATCCTTATATCCAACCAATGGACAGAAGCTGGGGACCCCTGTTGTTGAGTAAGGGAAAGGCTGGAAGAAGCTGAGGAGAAGGCCAATACCATAGGAGATCAGCAGTCTTAATTGACATAGACCCCTAAGATCTCTCAGAGACCAAGCCACCAACCACAGGGCATACACCAGCTGATACAAGGACCCTGACACATATACAGCAGAGGACTGTCTGGTCTGGCTTTAGAGAAGAAGCACCTAACCCTTGAGAGACTTGAAGCCCCAGAGAGTATGGAGGTCTGGTGTGGTGGGGTGGGGGGACATCCTCTTAGAGACAGGGAAATAGGAATTAGATGACGAACTGTCGGAGAGTGGTCCGGGAGGGGGATAAGTACTGGACTGTAAAAAAGATATAATAATAATAATAATAATAATAATAATAATAATAATAATAATAATAATAAATAACAAATACAGAGGTCTAAAGAGATAGCTTTGTGGTTAAGAGTGCTTCACTACTCATCCAGAGGTCCTGAGTTCTGAGGCCCTGCAATACTCAGTGGCACACAATCATTTATAGTGGAATCTAATTGCCTCTTCTGTAGTGAATGAAGACAGAGCGCTCATATACATACAACATATGAGTAAATAAATTAAAAATAGAAATATGAGTGGTGGTTCATATGCCTTTAATATCAGTCCTTGGGAAGCAGAGGCAGGCAGATCTTTGGGTCAAATCCAACCTTGTCTACAGACAAAGCTGCAGGACATCCAGAGTCACACGGAGAAACTTTGTCTCACCAAACCAAACCAAACAAAAAATCCAACCAAACCAACCAACCAACCAATCAACCAATCAACCAACCAACCAACCAACCAACCAACCAACCAACCAACCACACAAACAAATAATTCCAAAGGACAACAAAACTCTATTGTGTTAACTATCTACATATATGTTTTTATTTGACTACTCTGTTTATTATAAAATTAGAAACTTGATTTGTACATATTTAGTTGCAAATATGGCCTTAATTGAATTGACTTGGATATTATATACAACTCATATTTGATTTGGAATATCAGAAAATACAGTAAAGAAGAAATGTGTATCAAAAATGTATAAATAATAGGTCTTATATATTATATATATATAAGCTCATATATATGATATATATATATTATATAGCTCAAATTTATAACTCATTTGCCTTTCACTGGAGAAAGTATTACTAAAATTTTAATCATACATGAAGAATCACAACATTATAAGAATTTAAGGTCTTAAAGTTCAATCAAATAATGAAGTCATATATTTCAATTCTAGAAGAATTTTTATTTTTATAATACTGTGTGAGTGGAAAATTCTTAGCAGTACAGGTTCTCTAGCAATTTTTAATTGTTAAATTAAATTTTATTTCTCATTCTATAATATTTACTAATATTGGTATTATATTAATTAAAATGCATTTTAAATAACATATAAATTATTGTATGTTTTCAAGTTTCTTGTGAATATGTGTGTAGCCCGTGCAGTCTTCTCGCCGGGAAGAAGACACGTGGACACTAGGTTCCTTCTGCAGCAACTGT
>NW_022196915.1:76091512-76107901 GCF_008632895.1 Mastomys coucha
TAACAGCGGAAGTAGGCGCCATCTTGCCATGGCGAATGCCTCTCAAGATTCACGGCTCCCCACATATGTGCATGTAGGTGTGTGGGTGTGGGTGTGGAGGACAGAAGAAACTCCTGGATGTCATTTGTCTTGCTGTTTTAGTCATGATCTTGTATTTCCTAGCACTCAACAATTATGATAGGCTAGATGGCCTGCAAACCTCATACATACATCATTCTATCTCTGTCCACATTTCTGGGATTACAAGCATGTATTTGTCACACATGACTGTTTTGCTTTTGTTTTGATTGATTGCTCATTGGATGGTTTTTTAGATATACATTTTTGTTTTATTTTACATGTGTGAGGGGTTACCTATGCATGCCATCTGACAATAAGGGCCAGAGTAAAGTACAAAATCTCCTTGATTTGGAGTTTTCAAGGTTGTGATCTGCCATGGGTGAATGTTGTGGTAGCTTGTGGGGAGATTGAATCTTGGTTCTCAGAATGTTGAAAAAAAGAATATCAGTGTCATTTGTGAATGAAATATTAGACTTTTGTTACTAATATGTATATAATTATATTTAATATCACATTTATAATTGTACCAACATTGAAATTTCATTTGTCTCATGTGTGACTAATTACCTGCCATAGTGATTTAAAACAGGGCATATGTACTGCCATACAGTCTTGTGACCAGGAATTCCACAGAAGTCTCATTAGTTTATAAAGAGACAAGTGATGAACCTTGTTTCTTTGCAGAAATTTTAGTCTTTTCAATTTCCTATTTTTTGCACATAACACACAGAGAGAGAGAGAGAAAGAGAGAGAGAGAGAGAGAGAGAGAGAGAGAGAGAGAGAGAGGGAGGGAGGGAGGCACATGTACAGCACACATAACAATAATAACAGTAATATGTAAGCAAAGGTGGTTGGGTTATGGCTTAGTCACGTGTGAATCTCTAGGTACAAATCAGGCACTGAAATTTATCTGTTTAGTATTTCTGCAACACATAAAGATCTTGAATACTTGGTATGGATTTAAAACATACTTGAAGTTAAAAGAGACAATGGCTCTTGATGCATAAAATTTATTAATGATTATTAAGTGATTAAAATTATTTTCCTAGTGTTACATGCTTCTTATGTTTGCTGAAAGCAGTGACAACTTGTGGAAGACAATTAGATAATTGTAATTTGTAAGATATTTGGTAGCTTCACTATTGAGTGATTTAATCCCCCAAATGGCAGATTATTTTAATGACAAATTTATGAATTTTTAATTGCATGACAACCTAATATCTATCTAATGACAACAGTCATGATTATTACTATATTTTAGCCATAAAATTTAAGCTGATAGTCCCTTATAATAACTTAGAATACTGAATTATATAATGAATCAGTAAAAATAATACATTAGTATTTAGGCATGTAATGAATTAGGAAGACCATTTCAGTATCAACAATTGAAAGAGAAATATATAAGGATTATGATAATAAACATATTTTGTGCCTGAAGTTTTAGTAGGTTTAATCATATAACATAATTAAATAAGATTCCAGTCCATGAATACTCATTGTAGTCTAGAAGAGTCTCACTATGAATACCAGGAATCTGTTAAGACAATGAAGTGATTAAATAAAATATATGTAGGAATATGTGTATGTATATAATAGCAATATGTAGTTTAAATTTATTAAAATCTACTTCAACATACTATATAACCTAACTTTTATTTCCAAACATAAAATAACATGAATATTAAAAAAATAAAATTAGTAAAATCAAATTACAAAATATGTTAGAACTCTTGAGGGTTGCACACATGAAATGTGTCCCATTCACACTTTTGTACAACAATCTTTAAAAATGAAAGAATGTAAAACAAGATTTTAAAACTTTAAGAAAATAATTAAATAATAGTAATAATGACCTAACATCATGCTAAATATTAGACAATACTTTATAATTGTGTCCTTTTTCTATAGAGGTATTTCTGTTATATAATGTTAACTTTCACTGTAGGGGTTATAAAGCTAAATTTATGACTTGGCAAGACCTATTTCTCAAATAGTTACAAATTTTTCTATCCTTCCATCCATGAACATAAATAAATATATTCAAATAAATATATTTTAATTACATATATTTTAAAGAGAGTATTGCATAAATCAAAATAAATGGGAAATGTTACAAAAATGTTTGATTCATTTTTTTTGTAATTGTCTAGGTGTGTGTTTCACTATTTCAATATTTTTAAAATCTTAATGAAGGCAATAACAGTATAGATAACTTCTACATTTTTTAATATTATTATAGGCATCCCTCAATCAATTTGACAATGCCAAAATTAACATTCAGAAATATTTTAATGAACATTTTTTGATGCAATTTTAGTTTTTCTACAGTTAAAAATTATTATGCTTACTGTAAAACTTAATAAGCAAATTTTCTGTAACTATATTTAATGTTTTTAAATTTAAATTATTTTATTTTATTTTTATTCTATTTTTATTAATTATTTTATGTATTTACATTCCAGCCTTTAACTCTGCTCCCAATCCCCTCACCCACAGTTCCTTATTCCATTCCTCTTCCCCCTTGCCTCTGAGAGGGTGCTCCCCCTCTTCTCCTCCCCACTAGGCATCCTCCTTCTTAAGTCTCTCAAAGATTAGGTTCATTATCTCCCAATGAGGCCAGACCAAGCAGTCCTCTACTATATATATATATATATATGTGCCTGGAGCCTCAGACCTGACCATTTTAGCAAAAATGGCTGGTCAGTGCCTGGTCAGTGGCTCAGTCTCTGGGAGCTCCCAGGGGTCCTGGTTAGTTAAGAGTGCTGGTTTTCCAATGGGGTTGCCTTCCCCATTAGCATCTTCAATCCTTCACCTAATTTCTCCATAGGGGTCCTGACTTCAGTCCACTGGTTCTTAGTAAGTATCTGTGTCAGTCTCACCTGGTAGGCTCATGCGAGGCTCCTGTGTTTAAGCACATCATAGCATAAGCAATAGTGTCAGGCCTTGGAGTTCCCCCACCTCCACCCATAAGATAGATTCCATGTTGTGCGCTAGTCACTGGATGGACTGTCCTTCAGTCTGTTTTCTATTTTGTCCATACGGACAAGCACATTTCTGGGACAGAAATTTTGACTGTGGGTTAGAAACCCCTTTTTTCACTTGAGGCTCTGTATATCTACTGGAAGTGGACACTTCGAGTTACTTCTCCCAGCTGTTGGACATTTTGGATAACTTCACCCCCACTAAGTCCTGAGAGTCTCTCGATTCCCAGGTCTTTGGCACTTTCTAGATGGACTCCCTACCTCCCACCCACAGAGGCTTCACATTTTCCTTCTTTCTTGTACACCTCTGGGCTTCTCTCCAGTTTCCACCCCACTACATCACTACATCCTGTTCCCTTTTCCCCTGCCCCTCCCCTTTTCGACCCAGCTCCCATCCTGTGCCTCCCATGATTATTTTCTTCTTCCTTTTAAAGTGTTTCTTTGTTTGTTTATATCATTAGAGAAAGATCATTGATTTTCTCAGGAAGAGAAATCATTAATTAACTATATTAAAATTAGTTTAACAATTAAATATATTTTATCTGGTTGCATTAGAATAACTTGGTTTTATGAAAAATGATAGAAGTATTTTAAGTTTAAATTTACTTAGAATTGTGGAAATATAATATTCAATGTGCCTTAATTTTGAGGTGGTGCACATAAACAGATATAGACATGTACACACAGGCAAAAACATACATACAGAAGAGATATTTGATGCACTGTGTTTTAAAGATGGGCCCCAAGGAAATAACCAACCTATTGACACATTGAAAACTCATCAGTGCTGACATGCCGGCATGCTGGATGAATGGACTCACAGTTGTGTACCCCACCTACTCTTTTACCAAATGAAACTGAGAAATAGCCTCCTTCAGAGAAAATATTTTAAGGCCATTCTTCTTTGGGGATGTGAGAAACAAATCTTAGGTATTTCAGAAATCCTTCTTTCACAATAGTGTGTTTGAAGAGATATTCTGAGAATCACATGGAAGACAAACTAGAAACATAAGTTGATTCAAAGCCATATAAAAAGTGTATTTATTATAGCATTAATTTATGGGTGTTTGTATGACATTAATTCTTTGTTTCCTTTGGAAATAATTTTCAAGGTTTGCATAGTAATTTTAATTCATAAATGGTGTGTTTCCTACTGTGGCTTCTATTATTTCCATTTTAAAAATACCCTGCATTCAGCATTCTAATAAAAGTGTGCCATTGTGGTTTAGCCCTAATTAAACTACAACGTATATTACAAGGACATTGAAAGTTCTACTTTATTTTTCACTAAATTCTTTTGTTGAGTGAATTATCATGTTAACGTCTATACAATATACTATAACAAGCCTCAATACAGTCTCCCGCCTAAGTTAAATGAATTATGGGAAATATCTGTTCAAAGTCTTTTGTCTTAGAAGTAAGGAAGGGAAAACATCAGCAGACATTCTTTTATGAGAACATAATGAATCTTCAGGCTAAGCAACACGCTGGGGAAAACAGCCTTCAGTGTGTAATCACTGAGCCACAGACCAGCTCTGAGACTTTGGCGCTGTACCCAGTCTGTGTTTCATGAGTTTGATGATGAATACTTTGTACACAGAACAAAATAAGAAAGACCTAAATGAAAATTTCATTTTATTGTATAAAAACAATTAGTTGTAGTGCTTATTTCCTTACTAATTAACATTATAGAAAAATTAGTAAAATTCTATAAATTTTGTCTGATGTCTAAAATGCACAAGGAATCTTGCTGATTTTTTTAAACATTGATGGGAAAAATGAATTTTGAGTCTATCACTAGTTTACTAATAAACTCTGGGTATGACAGGTGATCTATGTGACCAAACAACCATGTATTCAAAAATAAAGCTTTCAAATAAGTATTTAAAACACCCATTGCTGGAATATCAGAAGACAAATGAGAGCCAATTTACTTAAATACAATTTTTAAAACCACTTCTGTTTTAAAAGTAAATATTCATGAGATAAGAGAGTTTAACCTCACAATACAAATTTTCTCATGGTTATGCTGATATCTGAAGGTATATCATTGTTATAAATTTTATCAATATAAATATATTCATCAAATAAATAAACATAATTAAATACAATCAATGACCTTTTCCCTCATTTCTAATAGACTTCCATAAGAGTTTACATGATATTGTTGTTCTAATAGAGCTATGAATCTCAAGTACATGTAATTACTTCTGAGAAGTCAATCTAAATTTCTCCATGGATTCAATGAATATGTCTATTTCTTTTTTAAACTTCTATACAATGAGATTATATGTAGTTAGCTGAAGGTAAAGGAAACATAAGGAAAGGCATACCTACTAAATTACTTTGGAATTGGAAAAATCATTTTGATCTTTTCCACTCATGAGAAAAAGTCTCAGAATATGTAATGGGACCAGGGAAATACACAATGGGATGTCCTTCCAATCTTAGTAACTGACTTGAAATCAAACAATGTAGAGAGTGAGAAGCAGTCAGGTAAATGTCATTACAACTTTCCCCTTTCATGAGGATCAAATATATCTTCCATGTGTCTGTACAGAAATGCGTTGAGTCTCCCAGCTTATGTCAAGAAGTGTGTCTGGATCATATGATAGGTTTATTTTTCATATTTGTTTACTTGTTTGTTTATTTGAAAATCTTAATACTGATTTCCAGACGGCCTGCATGATTTTACATTTCAACCAACAGTGAATCAGTGCTCCACTTTCTTCACCAGCTCTCCAGCATTTGTTACCTAGTTTTGTTCTTGTTGTTTATGATGATCATAACCATTCAGACTAAAGTGCATTGAAATAACAAAATTGCTTGAATTTTTATTTCCCAAATGGTTAAAGATGATAAAAACCTTTCAATCAATTTCTTCATCATTTTTATGCCTTTGTGGAGAACCTTCTGTTTAAATCCATATCCACTTGTTCTTTTTACAACTGGGGTCTTAATGTGCTGTTAGCTACAGAACTGACAATGATTACCTCCCCTTCTGTTGGCTTCTTCTTCACTCCATGGCTTGCTCCCTTAGCTGTAAAGAGATGATGATCTGACCCCACTTGTCAGTTCTTGGGCAAACTGAGTCCTGTTCTTAAAGATATCTTCTACCTAACTACACATACATTCTTATAGCAGTTTAATGTTTCTGGTTTAAAGTCGAGGTTGTTATCCACTTTGGTCTAACATTCATTCAAGGTGATAGATATAATTCCAATTTCCATTTTCTGTATATAGACATCCATTTTTCCTAGGGCCATTTAATGTAGATGCTGTCTCAAGTGTATGTTTTTGCTTTGCTTTGCTTTGATTTGATTTGATTTGCTTGATTTGATTTTTTTTTTGGACACTTTGTCAAATACCAGATTGGCAGTTTGTGTACATATTCATATCTAGGACTTCTACATTGCTGAGTTGATCTAAATATGTGTCTTAGTGCAAGTGCTACATATTTTAAATCAGTACAGCTCGATAATGTGTCTTGATGTCTACAACTACAATCCTTCTAGGATGTATATAGTATGCAAGTTCCCAAGAGAAGGAAGACTTTAATTGTACTATTCATAGCAATATCTATGAAGCCATGAAAATGACTTGTATTGCAAGATACCTGTAAGTGACACTCGCAGGTCTGAGGTAATCAACACATATCTAACTGTACTTAAATTTGAATCAAGGGCTAGCCTCAAGCATAATCCATGAACCTTAGAAAGAGTACTATTGCCATTCTGCTAGGCCGTCGTGATTCCTACTTCCATTCTAAATCTTAACTGTATACGTATGAATATATGTGGCTATCACCATTCAAAAAAGAAATGTCTCCTTAGAAGTGGAGAATGTCAGAGAAAACACATAACTGAACACAAGAAAGAGATTAACAGTTGTGGAAAACTGAGCCCTGGTGTACACATCTGTACATCACATTATCCTGCAGCTATGGCTAAAAGAAGATCACTGAAAAGTAGTCAAATGAGATTTTTTATTTTTACTACATTTATTATTTTACACTATTGTCTTTGCCCCACTCCCTACCACAGGTTTTATATATGTGGAAATAATATTTAGAAACATTTTGTCAGTTCTACACAGTGGTTTTACTTCCTGCAAACTCTTTACAATAGCTTTCATAGAGAACATTCATCCTAAATCAAGCAATTATAGGTAAGGGTGTCTGTGGGAAAATATTTCTTTTGGATTATTCTTTCATTCTAGAAAGCTTGTGTAGTAGACAGATTTTGCATATGTTAATGTCATTTGTTAGAGTGGTTTATTGCTGGTTTTATTGTTTATTTTATTTATTTACATTACATATGTTATCCCCCTTCCCATTTTCCCCTTTGAAATCTCATATACTATGCCCTTCCCCCCTGCTTCTATGAGGTGCTCCCCACCACTCAGCTACCACCACCTCAGCACCCTAGCATTCCCCTACACTAGATCATCAATAATCTTCAGGACAAAGTGCCTCCCTGCCCATTGATGCTAGATAAGGTCGTCCTCTGCTACATATGCAGCTGGAACCATGGGTCCCTCCACGTGTTGTCTTTGGTTGGTGTTTTATTCCCTGGGAGCTCTGGGGAGTCTGGTTGGTTGATATTGTTGTTCTTCCTATGAGATTGCAAACCACTTCCTTCCCCTAATCCTCCATTGGGGTCCAAGTGCTCAGATCAGTCTGATGGTAGGCTATGGGCATCCTCATCTTTATTGGTAAGGCTCTGGCAGAGCCTCTCACGGGACAGCTATAGTAGGCCCCTGTCAGCAATAGTGTGTGTGTTTTGCTGGCTGCATACGGGATGGGTCCCCAAGTAGTGCAGTCTCTGGATGGCCTTTCATTCAGTCTCTGATCTAATTTTTGTCCCTGCATTCTCTTTGACAGGAGAAATTCTGCGTTAATATTTTTGAAATGGTTATGTGGCGCCATCCCTTAACTGGAAGCAGTACCTAATCTATGTCTCCTTTGTTAGGTATTTCAGCTAATGTCATCCCCATTGGGTCCTGGGAACCTCTTTCATCCCTGGCATCTGGGACCCAGCGATACCACTTCTGGCATAAACAAAAGTTGCTCCAATATATAACAAGAATAATGTTTCGCATTGTTCATAGCAACCTTATTTTTAATAGCCAGAAGCTGGAAATAACAGAGATGTCCCTCAACAAAGGAATGGATACAGAAAATGTGATACACAATGGAGTACTACTCAGCTATTAAACAACAACAACAACAAAAACAATGACTTTCTGAAATTCGTAGGCAAATGGATGGAACTAGAAAATATCATCCTGAGTGAGGTTACCAAGTTACAAAAGAACAAATATGGAATGTAATTACTGATAAATGAATATTAGCCAAAAAGCTCAGGATACCCATGATACAACTCATAGACCATATGAAGCCTAAGAAGAAGGAAGACAAAAGTGTAGATGCTTCAGTCCTACTTACAATGGTAAACAAAATAATTGCAGGAGGTAGAGGAAGGACTGAAGCTGGGAGGTAGAGAGGAGGAAGAGGGCAAATGAGGGGCAGGATCAGTTGTGGAAGGAGTCAGGCATTGGGGGAAGTGCAGAGGGTCAGAAAGTTGAAAATAAGTGTGTGACAGTGGGGGATGGGGAACTGGGATGGGGAACTGAAGGTAGCTACTGTTAAAGTGGTTTAAATGGAGTGTACATTCTGTTAATATACTTACCATTCATTTGTGACTTAGAATGAAAGACACTGGACCATATGGATAGGATGTTCTCCAGAAGGTATTCATATCTATTGCTTGTTTTATTATGATTCTCCAGAAATTTGAATAAATATTAAATCATGAATTTAAAAGTTATATGTGTTAAGCAGTCAGATACAGAGACTCAGTAGACAAAAAATTTTCAGGCATATTTCAGTCTTATCAATCTTCACTTCTTGTTCCTTCTGCTTGTTTTCACAGCCTCACTCTCACCCATCCCCAGCTCCTTTTGTTTCAGCAGGATCTTCTTTAGTCATCAGATGGATAATCAAAGTGTCTCAGAATGTTGCCAATATATTGGGCATATCTATTTACTTTTCAATATTATCTGAAACTATATGTTTTCTGTCATATAGAATTCAAGTAAGCTTCATGAAGATGAAGGTTTTTGTGTGTGCCTTTATCATTTTAATTCATAAATTACAAAGTGTGTTTTCTAAATCTGTGATGGTTAGAAATGTTTGGTGTTGAATGAATGACTAAGAATTATTTTCTAAAACAAACAACAATACTATTGTTATGAATGAATGACTCCTTGTTTTGAAATATACGTATGTGTGATCAAAATCTTTAGCTCATTATGTCTGGTGAGAATTTTCTCATTTACTGATGTATTTATTTTGCCCTTTGAAACTATGCCATAGTTTCCTCTAAAAAAAAAAAAGCAATGATGCTATAATTTAAAAGCATTTTGACTGCAATGCCTCCTAAACAGATAAAAATAACCACACTATGCTGAAGTCTCTTCAGAGAGAAATATGTTTCTCCTGCTGTTTGACAGTCCTGACCTTTGACAGTCATCAGCTTACTGATCCAAATAAATGATCATTAGAGTTGACTTGTTACAACGTTTCAGACTGTGTTACACTCTTCACTAAGTATTTTCAATGTCTTAAGAAAAATAAAGTAGTTGGAGTTTCAGATTTTATGATTAGCAGAATCCTCTTCAAATTCTTGGCGACTTGTTCAAGCTTCCCTGAATCTGGTTTTACTAATTAACTGTGTCTTATTTTACATATCAATCCACAGACCTTTCACATGGAAGAAATAAAAATATAAATCTCTTAAAGGCCATGCAATGGCATTATAAAAATGCCTTGGGAGTCATAAAGATAACTTGCGGCATAATGCTGAAAAAAGTTAAAGTGTCTGAAGGAGTATGAGCCAGAGTCCTCACTCACTGGCAGGATATGGCAAGCACAAGGAGAAAGTGAATGTTTTACATGTAATTTATGGTCCCTATTGGGTCTATGTTTGGCTCATTCGTTGAGGTAAATATGGATTAAATTAATTTTTACTATATGGCATCCTCATAGCTTAATATGTTGAGGATTTTTAAAATCACTTATATAAAGAAAAAGTTTGTCAGCTTTATCTTGCAGAACAAATGTTAACTATCCAGATTGAAATATAATGACTTAATTTGAATAATAATATTTTTCATTTTAAAATGAAAATTGATTAAATATTTTATTTGAATTGCAAGTTCATTTGTCAAAATGCCAATCTATAACTTTTAATGATCCAAAAGGTATTAAAATAATTATTTTAAAATTATATTAAAATGGCAACATTCACATGTTTTTAATATTAAGTCTTAATGTTTCTTTTTTCAATTATAGAGAAAAATAGTAGTTGTATACTTCCAAAATACTATGCACTTTGTAATTTCATTATTAAAAAGTAGAAAGCAACTTTACTCATTTACTTCAAATAAAGTTGAAATAAGTACAAATACTGTTAAACTCATTTCTTTGTTAGAAAGACAAAATTCACACATTTCAATGTATTTTTTTTTATATTTTTATTTCTATGAGTGGAATCCAGTCCCCATGTACTCCAGAGAAACACTCTACCGATTTAGCTACATCACAGGGACTGCACAGGCTTTCAGTTCTAGTTATTTATTCTAAATGAGCATTTTCTAGTTACAATGTTTTTAAATTTCTAAGCCTTTACATGAAACTAGTTATATAGTTTCATTTTGACATTTATCTGTATGTTATCAGACATATTGGCTATCTGTACTCAAAGGAAGATACAATAACAAAACCAAGCTTGTCAAAGGTCATACTTCTTATATTTCTGAGCTGCTTATTAAATGTACTCCAACCTCATT
Organism: Mastomys coucha; assembly: GCF_008632895.1. Classification (NCBI taxonomy): domain Eukaryota; kingdom Metazoa; phylum Chordata; class Mammalia; order Rodentia; family Muridae; genus Mastomys; species Mastomys coucha. The sequence goes on from NW_022196915.1 coordinate 76,102,408, forward strand.
ATCCTAAAGATGCAATTTTGAACATGATGCAATTCAGGTTCCTACTTATGAATTTAAAATGGCTATTTCATCCTGTGGTAACTATTAATCAAGACACGATTTTTAAATGACAGCGGTGCCAAAGCAGAGTGTCTAATATTACAGAAGCCATGTTCAGACAGCAGCTGGGAGTCAAGCAATAATTGAACATATTTAAAAATCTACTCCATGTACTGAACAGATTTCAGTGTCTGCTGTGTTTAAGGTCCACTGAGTTGTGAAATGGCTGCTTCATTCACACAGATGTTAATATCTTCAGGCTCTTCTGTAGCTCAGCATCTTCTCATTTACATATCTGCAGTAAGTTTGGTGTTCGTCCTGCTACTTCTCTCTACTTTTTCTATGGTAATAAAGCATGTTCTAGACAAAATATGAGTGACTCTAATTACATCTCATTAAGACTTAGGAAGAAAAATAACAAGGAACATAGCAATAGGTGTTCAGTCACTAGTGCTTCATTAATTCTTTTGCTGTTTAAATACCTGCAGCTGATGAATATAAATTACTTGTGTAAATGCAGATTAGATTAGAAAGTTTTCCATAGAATATCATTTTTTCCCATTTTTCCCTGTATGAAGAGTATTAAATGAAGAATTGGTGTACTTATATTGTGAGATATCCAACATATTAAATTATATGTTTCATATGAGGAGTACATTTTATATAAGCATGGGATACAATTTTTAAACTGTCTAAAATAAGTTGATTGGTTAAGTGGGAAACTCACAGCTTATAGATGAGAGAGCTTGCTAAGCTTCCTCTATTTCATTTGATTCTTTGCAATTCTGTTTTATTTATGCTGTTGTTTTCATAAGCCTAGTCAGCTACTTAGGACAATCACTCATCTAGGAACCTAAGAAGAAGGAGCAAAGAGCACTGCTTAGCCCTGGCATTTATCACTTCATTGTCTGCCTTCATAAAGACTGTTACTTTAATTTCAGCTTCATGAAAAGATGTGAAATAGGTGCTATAGCCCATCCAATACAATAACTGATTTTCAATTGCCTTGAGAGTATTTCCCAATTCATTTTTAATATTTACTTAATGAATAATCTTTTTAAAAATAATTCATATGCAGCAGCAGGTTTTAAAATTAAGTAGTGTTGATTCATTTTTCGTACTCATATATAGATCTCAGTGGTTAGGATCCTTTATGAAGTTTTCACCAGTACACAGAGACAACGCTTGACCTTAAGGATGAAGAAAACTACCAAGTAAGTTAAACAAGGAGGGCACAAGAGTAAAAACCGCAATAGGTCCAGGAGGCCATGAGATCTTAACCTTACACACACACAAAAAATACAGGCAACTAAGGAATATTAACAGTGGGGAACATAGTCCTCTCCAGAGAAAGACAAATCAATTGTTTACCAAATTCCAAACAGCGCAGAAATATACACATACAAATAACATTATCCAGGCGGAACATGTTGTATCTAGAATGTATCTAGAAGGGATAAAACGGAAGGAACGATTGATGGATCTATGCTATAATTTCAAAAGAAAAAATGTAAAATTTATCAGAGAGAATATTTTGATTATATTTTACCATTTTGTTTACAGAAGTAAAATGTTTAAGACATTTAATAAAAATATGTGCATATGTCATGTACTTAATCCATATAAAGTACATAGTTAAATCAATGTTTAAAAGGTATACAGACATTTACAAGATAAACTACATGCATTTACACAATCAAAACAAAAATTTTATTTGAAAATGTATTTATTTGAATATACACCCTAACCACACTTTCACCTCCTACTGCTTCTCTTAGCTTCCACCCTACATCCCCTCTCTTCTAGATCTGTTACCCTTCCCTTTCTTTCCAATTTAGAAAAGAACATATCTCCAAAGGACAACATCCAAATGACATGAAAAGGTAAAATAAAACAAGGCGAAGTCCTCATCTCAAGGCTGGACAAGGTAGTCTCGTAGGATGAAGTGTCTCAAGAGTAGTCAAAAGAATCGGAGATCTTACCGGTCTCACTGTTGGGAGTCTAACAACACAATGCTAATGATACCATACACAGACCTGTGCAGCTCCCGTGCTTGACACTTCAGTGTCTGTGAACCCGTGTGAGCCTTCCTTATGTGATTTAGTGGGCTATGTTTTCAGAGCGTCCACCACTCCTACAGAGACGGTATTCCGTCTCTCTGCGCAATACCTGGCTGTGGGTCTCTGCATCTGCTTCCATCTGCTGCCAGAGGAAGCACCACTGATGATGTCTGGATAAGGCGCTATGGCTATGGTACACATCTATGAGTGTGGCAGAATATCACTAGAAATCATTTCATTTCATTTTAATTAATTAATTAATTTATATTTTAGAAAAATAAAGTTATGTTTCATTTACTCTATTTCTCTGGGATATCCAGTACTTGATTTCTGACCATCCAAGTGATGTCAGACAATGGCCCACTTTTGCACAATGAGACTCAGCTGATTGGCCTCCTACAATCAGCTGAGTCTCATTGTGTCGCCATTGCATCTACACATCTTGCAGGCTGACTTTAAGTGGAAAATTTTGTTAGTGGTTGATGACCAGGTTTGTTTTTGTTTTTGTTTTGTTTTTCCTGTATTCTTCAGAGTACTTTCTCACAAAAGAGACCTGAAGTTTGCATAGTCTCTTGGCATAATCTAGAAAATAGGAGTGAATCCAGCACCAACTTAATCTCTCTAAATTCAATGAGCTAAGTAGAACTTGTCCTACGCTATGGAGACCCTTTGTCAATTTTCAGAGCCAGTCTTCTCTCTTAGCATTAGTTTGAGTTGTTTAGAGATTGACCTCGGACTCTCATGGAGAATAAATCAAAGGAATGTAATATACAGTTCCAACACTGGAAGCCTTGCCTGGCAACAAAACATGGCCATTTCAGACTTCATATCCTCCACTACTGGGAGTCCTCATTAGGTTCACCCTCATAGATTCTAGGAAGAAGTTACTGCATCAGGTTTCCACATTACCTCAAATGATCATGGTCCCCAATTCTAGCTCTCTACCAACAGAGCCTATCATTCCATCTCTCACCCTGCATGTCACTCCTGCCTTTTCCAAGTTGCCTTGAGTTCCTTTCCCAAAGAGATCTATTATTCCTCCCTTATGAAAATCATTTTTAACTGAGCCTCTCTGGATCTGTGGTATGTGCAAATACAAAATTAAAAAATTAAGAAAAAATGAATTTATATTTAGTAACACTCAAGTGATTTGATAATAGTCTCCAAGCACTATTTTGTAAGAAATTAGAAAAGGGATAAGATTGTTTTTTCTGAATTTAGTAGCCTCTTCCTCAGATTATAGCTTTTATAAAAATACATAAAATATTAATTAAAACAAGTATAAATACATAATATAATTATATATGTATCAAAGACACAAAGACACTCAAATACATACACACATATATTCTGTATATACATATGTATGTATGTACACATATATGATATATTTATATGTATATACATACATATATAGATAGATATACACCTATATATGTGCATATATATACATGTATATTTACCACCATTTCATAAAGACACTTGCTCCACTATGTTCATAGCAGCCTTAACAGGAAGCAACCTAAATGTCTCTCAACTAAAGAGTAGATACAGAAAATGTGGTTCACTTACATAATAGAATACTATTCAGCTATTGAAAACGTGAATGTCATGAATTTTGCAGGCAAAGGTTCGAAGTAGGAAATATCCTGAGTGAGGTAACCCAGACCCAAAAGGAAATTCATCGTATGTACTCAATGATAAATGGATTGTAGCCGAAACTTACATAATACCTATGACATAATCCATAGACTGTAAGAAGGTTAAGAAGAAGGAAGGTTCAAGTGAGGATGTTTCAATACCAGAATGAAATAATCACAAGAGCTAGAGAGAGGGAGGGGCCTGGGTATGAGAGGACAGGGTGAGGGGAAAAGGGGGCAGGGTCAGGTATTGGGAGAAACAGGAGAGGTGACCAGAAGGCTAGAAGAATGAATGGAAATATGCAGCTGCTATGAGTGGGGGCTGGGAAAACCTCTAGAAAGTACCAGAGTCCTGGGATGTGAGAGGCTCCCACAACTCAATGGGAGTGCCCTTAGCTAAAATGCCCAATAGTGGGGAGATGGAATCTGAAGAGACCACCTCCAGTAGATGGACAGGTCCCCCAGTGGAGAGATACGGTCACTAGATCACCCTCAAAACGTTTGACCCAGAATTATTCCTGTCTAAAAGAAATGTAGGAACAAAAAATGGATCAGAGACTGACAGAAATACTGTCCAGTGGCTGGTCAAACTTAAGATCCACCTCATGGGTGGGCATGAAACCCTGACACTATTACTGACGCTGTTGTGCTTATAGATAGGAGTCTAGCATGGCTGTCCTCTGAGAGGCTGTACCAGAAGCTCACAGAGACAGACACAGATACTCACAACCAAGCCTTAGATTGAGGTAAGGGAACCCGATGGAAGAGTTAAAGGAAAGATTGAAGGGACTGAAGGGAATGACAATCCCACAGGAAGACCTAAAGTGTCAACTAAAATCCAGAATCCTGGGAGCTCCCAGAGACTCAGCCACCAATCAAAGAACATACATGGGTTGGTCCAAGACAAATATGTAACAGAGGACTGTGTTGTTTGGTCTTAGAAATAGAGGATGCACCTATCCTATAACACTTGTCGCTCCAGGGAAGGAAGAAACCGGGGGGTTGGGGGAGAGACACTCTCAGAGGCAAAGGTGAGGGCAGTTGTGTGAAGAACTTTGGGAGGAGGGACTGGATGGAGCAACTTTTGAGATGAAAATAAATGAAATAATCAATTTAAGAAGGTAATAAAAAAGTAGAGAAAACAGGAAAAATTTAAAATATAGTTTCAACATACATTATCTTAAACATGTAAAGCCTATAACAGAAGCCAAGTTGTACTGTTTAAATTTATAATAGTGATCATAAGGAAACACTTCTGTAAAATTAATTATTGGAAAAAAAAGAAAGAAAATACATGCATATATATATATTGCACTGCACAAAACTTAACGCCAAATTAACTTAGGATCTCAACATATATCCAGACAGCTTGAACCTGATAAGAGAAAAGTAGAAAATAGATTTGAACTTATTGACATAAGGAAAGAATCTCTTAACAGCATAGCGATAGGCTACACACGAAGGCCAACAATTAGTAAACGGGACCTCACGATGCTAAAAAGCTTCTGTATAACAAAGGTCACCATTACTTGGTTGAAGTGGTTGGATATACACAACAACTGATCTTTGCCAATTATATACCTGTTAGAGGCTTACTATCTAAAATATGTTATAAAATGAACAGAAAACAAAACAACAAGAAAACAAATAACCAGTTAAAAACTGGGTCAGGGAACCATCTAATAAGTTCTCAACCCAGATGTCCCTCAACAGAGGAGTGGATACAGAAATTGTGGTACATCTACACAATGGAGT
>NW_022196915.1:76108881-76119790 GCF_008632895.1 Mastomys coucha
CTAAAAAAAAAAAAAAATTGAAATTAGAAGTATCCCTAGGTATAGATTGTGAGCAATAGATCTATTTTTACATTTTAGAAAGAGGAAATATCAAACATTTCTTTATTTTTACATATATTTATTTAAATATTACTGTAGCAGTGACTTGTTTGTATTTTTGTTTGTGCATCATGTATGGAGCCTAATTCTATGTAGGCCAGAAGAGTGTATTATATTCCTGAGAAATGGAGTTAGAGAGAATTATAAGTCTTCATGTCGGCTTTGGAATTCGAACTCGAGTTCTTCTCTGGAAGAACAGTCAGTGCTCTTAGCCACTGAGCCATCTTTCCATTTCCAACACACACACACACACACACACACACACACACACACACACACGCACACAAACATGCAGAAATTCACAGCTAAACATCGGACTGAGCTTGTGGACTCCAATGAAAGAGTTAGGGGAAGGGCTGAAGGGGCTGAAGGAGACTGTAATCCCACAGGAAGAACAACAGTATAAACTAACTGGACCACTCAGAGCTCCCAGGGACTCTCCCAGAATACATGGGCTGGTCCCTGGCTCCTGCTATATGTGTAGCAGAGGATGGTCTTATCTGGCATCAGTTGGAGGAAATGCTTGGTCCAGTGGAGGCTTGATGCCTCTGGGTCCAAGAGAAGGCATTGCTGGAGGGGTGAGGCCGGAGTGGGTGGGTGGGCAGGGGAGCACCCTCTTAAAAGCAAAGGGGAGGATGATGGGATATGGGCTTCATAGAGGGGAGACTGGGCAGAAGGATGACATTTGAAACATAAACAAATAAAATAATTAATAAATTAAAAACATTATAAACATGATATTTTATTTGATGCTGAATAGCATAAAATCTGAAGTGTGGGTTCCTTGCCTGAGGTCTAACAATCAGTAAGGAACAGATGTAACTTCAGGAGAAAAATGGAAAAGAAAAAATTAAAGATACCTTAAAATGGAAACTGCTTTTAAACACTAGAATAAGCCTGCAAGAACAAGGAAGATTAAGTTCATAAGCACAACCATGAGTATGACCAATCTAGTTTAATTTTCATAAATACCCTAAGGTATAAACATTTCATATATGCATTTTATGGTTGATTTTGTCCAATGTTATTATAGAAGAATGGAAATAAAAATAAGCTAAAACATAGTAGAAAAATCAATTTCTATTATGTAAATGTAAAATAGAGGTATATTTTTTTATCAGAATCGAAAAATCTTAAAATTAGATTGCTCAAAATACTATAGTGGTTAGTTTTATGTTCACTTATGTTTAAATTGTTCCTAGTTAAGAACACCAAAATCTAGAATGACTGCAGCATATTATTAAAATAATTTCAATATTTTAAAGGACTTAAAACATTGATGAAACCCTTCTCATATATTTCCCTTAATAATTTGTTATTTTATGAGAATATATTTAGCTAGCTATAAAACTGAATATGTTATATTCAGTAGATTAAAATCAGTAGACTGCATTTAAAATGATTATTTTAAAGTTCTTTTAAAATAGTTATTTTCAATTTTGCATGTGTGTGTATGTGTGTGTGTGTGTGTGAGTGTGTGTGTGTGTGTGTGTGTGTGTGTGTGTGAGTGTGTGTGTGTGTGTGTGTGTGTGTGTGTGATTGTTAGTTCAGGCACTTATGGAAGCAAGAGGAGCTGAATCTCCATTGAGCTAGAGTTTCAGGTAGTTTGGAGCTGCCTTCTCTAGTAAAATCTAATTTGGGTCGTCTGCAAAAGTCATGAACTCTCTCTACTGCTTAGCCATCACTCAAGCTCCTCTAACTAACTTTTTTAATCAGTTTACTATCTTCATCATTTACAAACTTTCTCTCATTCCTGATTTTCTTTTGAAAAGAAGGAAAACTGAATTTGGACGTAATAACTACTTAGGAAAATTGAATCACGTTTTACTTGACATTCCTACATCTATGGAAATAAGGATGATAGAAGAAATTTATTTTGTCCTGATTATCATAAGTAGATCTTTTTCTAGTCATATGATAGAAAAGTATATGCAAGATCCTCCTAGGAACAGCAACATCTCAGATTAACACTGACACCAACAAAATTACTTTTGAAATATGAATTTGTACTCAGGTATAATTATCTTTGTGTTACAGTAATGAAATTACATAATTTTATTTAAAAAATGTAGCAAGCATAGAAAGAGTAAATCAAACTCCATATGCTTGGAGCCTTAACTGCATTTGAAAATTAAATTTTAATATATATGCATATTATACATATGTATTATATATATGAAATATATATGTGTATATAAAATATATATGTACATATGTATATATATGTATATATACATTGCCTTCTCATGAACTGAATAATGTAATTTTTACTTTGAAATAGAGACTTCATGGTCAAATGAAGACCCAAAGAAGCTATCTATAATAGTTATCTGGACAGTGGACTGGACAGGGAATAGTAAATTGAAAAGAAACTACAAAGTTAGAGAAAAAATTTTAACAAGGTCTGTGCAAAATATTTACCTGAATTCTCTTGAGATTAAAACTACTATTTTTTTTTCTGTTGAGAGTATTTCTATATGGGAATTAATTCCTTTTTTTACAGAAGAAGTGACTAGAATAATTGTCTTAATTTATTTCTTTTTTTTTCTTATTAGGGATTTTCTTTATTTACATTTCAAATATTCTCCCCTTTCCTGGTTTCCCCTCTGAAAAAAAAAATCTCCCCCCTCCTCCTCCTCACCAAACCACCCTCCCCTGCTTCTTGGTCCTGGCATTCCCCTACACTGGGGCATAGAGCTTTCATAGGACCAAGGGCCTCTCCTCCCATTGATGACTGATAAGGCCATCCTCTGCTACATATGCAGCTGGAGCCATGAGTCCCACCATATATACTCTTTGGTTGGTGGTTTAGTCCCTGGGAGCTCTGAGGGTACTAGGTAGTTCATATTGTTGTTTCTCTTATGAGGCAGCAAACCCTTCAACTCCTTGAGTCTTTTCTCTAGCTCCTTCATTGGTGACCCTGTACTCAGTCCAATGGATGGCTGTGAGCCTCTACTTCTGTATTAGTTGGGCACTGGCAGAGCCTCTCAGGAGAAAGCTATATCAGGCTTCTTTCTGTCAGCCATCACTTACTGGCATCCACAATAGTGTCTGGGTTTGGGACTGTATATGGGAAGGATTAAAAGTGAACTTACTTTCAAATAGTCAATATTAAGGTAAGATACGTATGTTTTTGAAGTAGTCAATATTAGAGTAAGATACATATATTCTCTATAATAAGCTTTCTCTCAGTCCTTCTATTGATCCAAGTAATCTCAAATGTCAGTGAGTTTTCATAATTCAACATTTCATGAATCACAAGCATCTCTATTAAAACGATGGATGGAAGAAGTTATCATATATTCTAATGAAAAATAAATGTTTAAAATAATAGTCTATTTTAAATATTTGCATTCGATATTGCCATTAGAAAGGTTAACATATGCATTGTGATACCTTATTAGTTATTGCTTCCATATTGAAAATAGTTTCTGGAACATTAAATAGTTCTGAGAGTAAATTATCAGACAGTCTAATATCACTCCTTGCTTATCCTTGTTGAAAGAAAAAGCATTAATTAATAATAAAACTATTGTTTAACATTTTAGGGGAAGTACCTCTTGTCTTGCTCTACAATCTATATGAACAAAATCATATTCAACTCTATTAATTAGATGTTGATAATTTCATTGTATCTTACTCTGTTTTATCTTTGGAATGAATTTTTCTATTTGTCTTTCTTTATATGTTCTCATAACATTTTTTTTACCCTAAAATATTCATCATATTTTCTAAAAAATAAAACAAAAAAACTAAGAATCATTATAAGCTAATTAAAATTCTCTTGCTTGCACTAATTTAAATAATAATATTAAAGTAGTACCAATTTAATAAATTACTTTTTTAGGGCTTTCTCTGTTCAAGTAATTCAAACTTCAGAATTCTGGATCATGTACTTTTAGCCTTTCAGTCAGTTCCACTATGTTTCCTTTCTACCCTTTCTTTTTCAGGGTTCTACTATATCCTTACAATTTTTAAAGTTTTCTTAATATTTGATGTATACTGTTTAATTTAATTTTTTTCAGTTACAGTCATGTTTAAAGCAACATAATTTACATTTGTTCACACAATTTTATTTGGTGCTCAGCCTTGAAATACAAACTATACTATGCATTTTTCTTACTCTAGTCATCTACCCAACATTTCAATATATTTAGAATTATACTGTTTTCTAAAGACAAAGTTATTTCTCCCTGAGTAGATTTTTTTCTAGCTTCTTCTAGTAAGTGCTCTAAGTTTATCTCTGTGGGTGTTAGTGTATTCTATAACTCGAAAGCACCATAACTTTCAAAATAACAACATCAGGACCAATTCCCACTAAGTTATTTAAGGTTAAGGTTTGCTTTCAGAAGCACTGTGCTATTTTGTGATTGGTTGTTGAGTAAGAGATAATAGCTTTTGCATACCACTGACTTAGTTTCGGTCTATGCTTTTATAGTTATGTATGACCTTTAAACACATCCTGTTTAACACTGCTAGCTGTTTCTCCATAAGCTGAGTAATGAAACCTCAGCTTCTCTCTACATGTGGGAAACTGTATCTCTGTTGGTTTTTGTTCGGAATTGCTTTCCTGTGCTAAGTTTCCTTGAAACGACTTTCTTAGGCCATTAATGTCACAACTGACTCTATGACCTGCATGATAGAGAGTGTGAGTGAAAACAGCATAAGAGTCCTTTAGAACAAAAGCATCAAGAGCTAGCAGGGCCCTTGCCAATTTCCCACCACCAGAGAATCACCAGCATGGTTAATGCTCCTTCATTATATGGGAACTAAAGATAACATGGACAAAAACTATGGCAAATGTGTGTAAGGTATGTTACACTACTCACCCCTTAACCTTTGTCATAGGAACCTATAACGATTTAGTATTACTTACTTGTCTAAAGTAAGCTCAATGAATCTGAGGGAACTACTTGACTTCTCAATTGGAATACAAACAACCCATAAACAGCATCTCTAACCATTACAATACATCCTGCTAGGTACCTCAGTACCTATTATACAAGCTATGTTGTTCTCAGGTCCTCAGTGACTGAAACCATTTTCAAAGGCTGCCTTGATCCTTTTGTACTCATTGTTAGCTTAGTTAAGGGTGAAGAACACCCTTTACTTGATGATTCCTCATTTAGATTCTTCATGTTTATCTGTCTCAATAACTATGAACTGCTTTGTTTCCCTGAATGCTCCTTGAACACACTTCCTTCTGAAACATTGGGTGACATGAATCTGGCATCAATTCCCAATGTGCTTCCATTCTTCTGTGAAATCTCACCTGAACCATTACATATTCTAAAAGCGTTTAAAGTTCCGGAACAAAATAAGAAATCCCCATTACATATGCCCTACAATGAGTCAATATAACTAAGGAAGGTTTGTATTCGAAATGGCAATTGATTATCATTTTAATTTATCTCTTTAGTGTCCACTGAAGAATTTGTTTCCCAAATAATCATTCCTTATTACATATCAGGTAGAATAGCTTGCATGAACTTTGGTCTTTTCAACAAATTTATATGAGATTATTTTGGAATAATCCTGACATAAATTTCTTTCTATTCATGAAAGTTCTATCGTCCATATTTAAAAAAAAAATTAAAGAAACATTTTACCTAATAATTTATTTTATAATAATATTACTGTTTAATATTATTTTTTGTTACCTTCCCTCTTGACTTCAGTCATCCACCAGACTCCTGGCAACCTCTGTTTGGGGGCTAACACCTGGGAGCTAAGACAGATGCTCTCTGTTGACTGTCTTTGAAGAAGCCGCCTGAGCATGCCCTCCGCCTGAGCCAGCCAGCCACCTGAAGATCTTCTGAACCTGGGGACTTTGGCACCTGAACTTTCTTTGTAGTGTAATCTAGAGACTTGTTTCTCCTGTGACTATAAAAACCCTGGTTTATTCTCAGTAAAGTGGAGCCTTGATTGGGAAGCAACTTGGCTTCGTGGTTTCTCTTTGCATTTCAAACGTTCTATTTCAGGTCCTTTATTCTCTCCTGGCTGAGGTGAACCCCGTTCATGAAACTGTGGACAGTTTCAATTTTTGATAGTAAATAATATAATAATTTTATGGTAAAATAATATTTTACCATAACCTATTTTTCAAGGAAACAGAATATATTTATAGATAGGATTTTTTTCATTCATTAAACTTAGAAGGAAACTGAAAGACTGAATTTAGAAATTTGGAAAAAGCATGTTAATGGAAATGCATTAATGTATAACCTTTACTTAAAGAAGGCATAGGAAGTCTCTGTAATGAGCCAGGAATGTGGACTGGTCAGTTCCAGGAACTTATTGATCACAGAGACCCCCTCCAGCTAGGGCCCAGAATAAGGAACAGGATAGCAGTCAGCCATTAAGAAGATAGCATTGCCCAGAATAAGGAACAGGATAGCAGTCAGCCATTAAGAAGATAGCATTGACCAAACCACATTCCTCTAGACAATGAGTGTGCAAGACGACTTCCTTGTGACCTGACTCAACTAAGGAGTGGGTTCCTTTAGAATTTTCTATTGTTTTCATGCTATGTTTCCTTGTTAACCCCTTCACACACCCCCCCCCAGTTTGTGTTTTTTCCCTTTAAATATCCCTCACTTCTTGTGTTCAGGGTCAAACCCCTCTGGCCTGCCAGGCTATGAGTTCGACCCAGATCTGGCTTATCTCGAATAAACCTCATGTGATTGCAGCAAGATCTGTCTCTCCTGAGTTATTGGGTGGTTGCATCATCCCGAGACTTGAGTGAGTCTCCCCAGTTCTAGGGGTCTTTCAGAAACAACTAAATATATATGAATTGTTTACTTTTGCTGAATTATTTATAACTAGAAAATTAAATATGGAGATCTACATAAGAGCATGTGTTCCAAGAACCCTGTGGATAACTGAAATCCAACATAATAAAAGTCATATATGATGGTTAATTATTATTTTCATTGAATTTGGGATTACTAACCAATAACTGGATTATGTATTGTTATGAGTTACATATGTGAGGGGGAGGTAATGTGGGTGTGTGGGTTTATGTGCCTATGCACTGTGATGTACAATAGAGAACAGGTGACAGAAACTGAAATTCAACATATTAGCCATACATAATGGTGATTTGTTACTAACTTCATTGGAATTGGAATTACCAAAGAAAAATATTTGATTGTTCATTATTATAAATATCATATGTGTAGGGGTATTGTCTTAGTCAGGTTTCTACTCCTGCACAAAACATCATGACCAAGAAGCAAATTGGGCAGGAAAGGGTTTTTTGTTGTTGTTGTTGTTGTTGTTGTTTTTCAGCTTACATTCCACATTGCTGTTCATCATCAAAAGAAGTCAGGTCAGGAACTTACACAAGGTAGGAACTTGGAGGCAGGGATTGATGCAGAATCCATGGAGGAATACTGCTCACTGGATTGCTTCTCCTGGCTTGCTCAGCTTGCTTTCTTTTTCTTTTTCTTTTTTTGTTCTTTTTTTTTTAACTTTTAGAATGTTTTGTTAGATGTTTTCTTTATTTACATTGCAAATTTTATTCACTCCGACACCCCCCCCACGATCCCATCACCCTTCTCCCTGCTCACTTACCCATCCGCTCCTATTTCTCTGTCCTGACATTTCCCTACACTGGGGCATCAAGCCTTCATGAGACCAAGGACCTCTCCTCTCATTGATGTTCCACAAGGCCATCCTCTGCTACATATGTTTAAAATGTCCCATAAACAGTCCTGCATGGTCAGCTTTTGGAAGAACAATGGCCATGGTTAGTATTTCTTCTTCTAGCACATCTCTAGGGGTTGGACACTAGTCCCAGCCTCTGTCATGTAAAAAGCAATGGATCTCAGTGATATAACTATCTCGCTTGCTAAAGTGAAACTGAGTCTTTTAGACATTATTATACTGTTCTCTACACTGAATACTGTAAACTTTGGTAAGCAGGATCATATTATGCACACCTTTCAGTTTTATTTTTTTAAATGTAAGTGAAAAAGACATTGTGCTTATTTTAGAAACTATCTGGTTCTACTTAGAATAGTGTTTTTCAGTCCTTTATATATAGGCATTAATGGCAATATTTCTTTCTTCTGTTAGTATTTCTCAGAATTTACAGATGTGTATCTAAGTAAATGTAGAATGGTTAAGCATAAATGTGCATATATGTGTCTTTATGTCTGCTTCTAAATCTCTCTGTTTCTGTTCTCATATATATGGGTGTAAGACTTTGTTTACATATGTATGTGTGTTTATAAAGGTATATAGGTATATGTGTGTATATGTGTATATATTTCACATTTTCTTCATAAATTTTTCTAATGATGAATAATTAGTTGGTTTAATGATTTATTATCTGAGAATAATGTTAATATTGACATAGAACTTCAGACTCCACGTTGACTAACATATGTCACTCATTTTAGATGAAGACTAACAAATTGGATAACTATTCCACATGCTGTAAATCTGTTTTCATTCTTTGAGGAATCCCCAACATATTTATCAAATATAGCTACATCACTGTACTTTATAGAAACAGTACATATTACATTCCTAATTGTAAGTGCTATTCTAAATAGTCAACATACAATTCTAAATAATTCAATCAACATTTTTTCTCACAAATATATACACACATATATAAAACACAATATACTAATATTAAAAATACCAAATTTTTCACAAAAATTCAATGTTTTAGATATTTTTGGACTAATAAATTTAGACAAACATGATTATGAAAGTTTTATGTGTTTATATATACATCTATAGCCACATAAAATAATATAGATTAAAGGCTATTTTGTAAATTATTCTATTTTCAATTATGTACACTGAAATTTTCTTTCTTAGATAAATTTATGTATATTTATGTTATTTTATAGTACCTGTCAATATTTAGTTAGTCCCATAAAATTTTTATAATGACTGTTGTTTTTTTTTAAGTATTCAAAAATCTCCCTTAATGTTTTGGGCATTTGTATCCTAGAAGAAATATCTAAAAGTTTTCTCTATAAAAATTGCTACAGAAGCTTGGAATGCCCAAAATTCAATCCACAAATGACAAGAAACTCAAGAAGAAGGAAGACCAAAGTGAGGATACTTCCTTCCTTCTTAGGAGGAACAAAATACCCATGGAAGGAGTTGCAGAGACAAACTATGGTGCAGAGACTGATGGAAGGACAATCCAGAGACTGCTCCACCTGGCAATCCTTCCCATATTCAATCATCAAATGCAGACACTATTATGGATGTCAGCAAGTGCTGGCTGACAGGAGCCTGATATAGCTGTCTCCTGAGAGGCTCTGACAGTGCTCGACTAATACAGAAGTAGAGGCTCATAGCCATCCATTGGACTGAGCACAGGGTCACCAATGAAGGAGCTACAGAAAGGACACAAGGAGTTGAAGTGCTTTGCAGCCCATAGTAGGAACAACAATATGAACTCACTAGTACCCTCAGAGCTCCCAGGGACTAAACCACCAACCAAAGTGTACACATGGTGGGACTCATGGCTCTAGCAGCATATATATAGTAGAGGATGGCCAAGTTGGTCATCAATGGGAGGAGAGGCCCTTGGCCCTGTAAAGGTTCTATGCCCCAGTGTAGGGGAATGCCAGGGCTAGGAACCAGGAGAGGGTGGGTTGGTGAGCAAGGGGGAGGGAGAGGGAAGAGGTTTTTGTTTTTTTTTCTCCCCCCCCAGGTGAAACTGGGAAAGGAGAAGAAATCATTTGAAATGTAAATAAAGAAAATATCTAATAATAAAAAAAAGAAAAAGCTTGCTACAATTTAATAATATATGATACATAGGGGTAGCTCAGTGATAAAAGCTTTAAAGATTGACAGGAATAGTATTTCAAGGTAGCCATAAGTTATCACAGTTCTCAAGACAAAGTAATCAAGGATGTATCCTCTAATAACTGTCATAAAAGTTATGTGTTAATACTCAGTATAAATGTCAAATGTAGCAACTTGCTTCTCTCCCTCTAACTGATAGTTACTTACTAATAAATGCTTGCCTATTATACATGCCCAGAATTTGCTTTTACAGCAATTTTGTTCAATATATTTTAAGCACTCTTGATTGCTTAGGAAAAATGTCTTGAAAGGGTTCCTTTTGTTAATCCTTTGTGCTGAAATCTCAAAATTTTTTTTTCCATTCCTGAAGCCTCACCATGATAAATGAGGCATCAAAATGGAGACAAAGCAAATGTTGAAATATCCATTCAGTGTGATTTTCAAGGCTTAGAACACATTCAAGAATTTAGAAAAATTGTGGTGTTTAAAATCTTTTCTGACTTGTAACTTTATTCTGGGTATGCTTCATTGTATAAATAGTACTGGAGAAAATGTACCCAAATCATGCTCCATAATTATGATCCCCATATTTTCAAGCTTATTTTATACTGCTGAGGGCCATGCAAAAGAATTACAAATGACTTTAGAACTCACAGTTTTGTGTCCAAGGGTTACCATAGCCACATGGGAGGACCTACGTGTGGCATGGCCCCTCTGCTGCCAATGCCTGGGGCTGCGAGGCATGTTTGTTAAAAGGAGGCAATGCATAATTGTGAAATATTTTATTATAGGAAAGAGAAGAGAGGCTGGACATGTGGAGAGAAACAAAGTAGAGGAAGGAGAGGAGAAGAGAAGGAGAGAGAGGGCAAGAAAAGAAGAGGGCAAGAGAGGAAGAGAGGAAGAGAGCAGGAGAACAAGAGAGAGGAGGGGGCAAACCATCCCTTATATTGTGTGAGGTGGGGCTATCTGTCTGTGGAGTGGGTCATTCCTGGTCTCTTCTCCATGAGATTACTTTTTTTTTTTTTTTTTT
>NW_022196915.1:76119928-76129101 GCF_008632895.1 Mastomys coucha
ATGTAGACCAAGCTGGCCTCGAACTCGGAAATCCGCCTGCCTCCGCCTCCCAAGTGCTAGGATTAAAGACGTGTGCCACCACCGCCCGGCTTATGAGATTACTTTTAAAGATAAATAATAAAATAGTTTCTTCTTCCTTTGTAACCACAAATCACTGCCTGCTACTTACAGAAACTGACTGAAAAAACTACTTTTCTTGCTTATATTTTGTTAATCTATAGTAAGTTGTTTGACTAGGCATGTTTGTCGAATTTTAGAATAATTTGTTTTCTTTACCTTTACTACATAATATTATTTCTTGTAAAGGTATTAGAAAATACACTGTTTTTAAATAATCCTTTACTAGAAGAAAAATAAAATGTAATTACATTTTAATTATATATTGCTTGAAACATTTTGCTGGGATATATAAGCTATGGATGTAACAATAAACTTTGATGTTTTATGGTGTGGTTGGATCATTGTTTCTCCTGTCCAACAACTAGGTGTGTATGGATAAAGTCTGTGTGAATGGGGATTGGAACATTGTTCTTTCCATCCACCAATTGTGTGTATGTATGTATGTGTGTATGTATTTATGCTTGTTGATCATTTGCTCTAACAATTCTATGTGAGTATGTGTATATGAAAGTATATGTGTGTGTATGAAGTTGTTGGACTCTGCCTTTTCAATGTGTGTGTGTTTGTGTTTGTGTGTGTGTGTGTGTGTGTGTGTGTGTGTGTGTGTGTGTATACATGTTAATTTTCTCTCTTTCTCTTTCTCACTGGCTCCAAAGAGTTAAAAAGGTTCATAGTTTTTCTGCTGGTCACTGATAGTGGCAGCCCAGTAATTTAAACTTTGTTTCCTCAGAAAAAAATCTGCTAAGTAGATTCTCTAATCACTGGCTGCCTTTGACATCAGCCTCTGTAGTTATCTGAATCCACACAGGTCAGCTGCTCTAAGCAATAACCCACCAACATTTGTGTGTTGTGGTTTACCTTGCACATGGATGCCAAAGCCAGAATCATTGGCATTATACTACAACTACATGTATATGTAAATTCTGTGAAGAGACTAATAAAATATACATGCACATTTAGACTTATGAATGACAACACTTGCCTTGTTCCCCTTTATTTATATGTAAACGCCTTTCAAATTAGAATGTGAAAAAAATTATCAATTGAGATTTGCAATGATTTGAAGCATGTAAATATCTTCACTTATAAAATAAGAACAAATATCAGTTTTGAACTGCTTATTACAATGAAATGATTACTATAATAGGGTTTTAAACAGAAAAAGACCTATCCAATAATACATATGTGCAGTCATAAAACAATGTTTATCATGTGTTTATTTTTTACATGAAATTGTTATTATTCCATAATTATATCTTAATATTTCTTATTAGCATAACTCAAGTTACAGTTATTGTATCTAGATGACCTGGATTTCTATTGCTGAGGTAAAGATGTAGGAAATTGAAATGTATTTTTAGAAGATGCATAGTTATATATAATTTATTATTTATACAAAATGATACATGTGTGATTGCTAAGACTATTGAGTCCTACCTTAATTTCTAAATAAACATTCTATATTTATATTAGGTCAGTGTGATGAATACAGTCTGTTTTGCATTAAAGTAGGGTTGGGTGATACTAGCCCTGAGAACACTTGAGAACAAATTTCTTCTTACTCCAAATAGGGAACCAACAACAGAACAAAGCAAAGATGGCATTCTATTCCAACTTGGTGAGCCACTGAGTTTAATGGTTGTCGCTTCCAACAATACGGGCTAAGGGATTATGCACAGGAGTAGAAATGACTCAAAGACAGAAACATCAACAGAAGCACAGCCCTGCATAGCTGAGGTCTCATGAAAGCACACACTTGGAGCTCAAATCCTGACATGTAGGCAGCTTTCTCTTTCAGAGAGTTTGGTTGGTTTGAGACTCTTCCAGGTCGTTCATCTAAACTTTTTCTTCCAGGATATTTACTTGGTATATCCTTTCCAGAAAGCTGAAAAGATCTGAATTTCTTCACAGAAGGAACTCTGAGTATGTCTTCAATAGTAACTATTGCTTATATCAGGGAAAACAAGATAAGAGGGTGCTTAAAGTATTTGATCAGTTAAAGGACTTCTTGAAACTTCCAAAATCCACACTTTCTAAGTTATAAAATGTCTCCCTCGGAATATCCCAAATCTCTTTGTGATATAATATTTAATGTAACTTAACAAATCTAAAGATAACTGTTAAGCCATAAATTACTGTAGATCTTAAGAACTTCCTGAATTTTATGACATATAATACGTTTTAACTATTAAGTAAGAATCTATTGGTTCTATCAGATAATCAAAATGCAATTTCATGTGGCTAATGGCACTAAACAACAGATAAAAGTACTGTATCAGAAATTTAAATCAATTATTTTCATATCAATGACTATTTGCTCTGTAATGAACCATATCCTCCACTGATATCAATTAAATGTAAATTTATAAACAAATATATTTAATATAATTGAATAAATTTGTTAAAACAAAAGTATTTATAGTATATATATATATATATTAGTGAAAATATTTTTGTTATACCTTTATGATTAATAATTTCTATTAGGCTTATCATTGAGATAGATTGTTGTTGTTGAGAACTTTGTATATAAGTTCTATATGTACACTATTCTCAACTCTCCTTTTCTTCCTTCCAACTACTAACATTTCCATGATTACTTCTCAAATTCATAATCTTTTTTTGCTTTCTTATTTTTATACATGTGCACATGCACTTGCATCCACACACACACACACAGATGCATCCATATCTATACATATATGCAATGGACACAGTCCATTTTATGTTGTTCATATGTATGTTTTTTGGGCTAACTACTTGAGATTGAGAGAACTATCACAGTAATAATTGCTGTAAAAGAAGGATTGTTCCTCTCTTGGAAGTAATTCGTTACATGTAGTACTTCATCTAAGTGTGAGGCCTAGTGAGTATCCCCACTATTTATGATGCATGCTAATTGCAGCTTTCAGTTTTCAGGTCTTGTTCATGAAAACCTCTTGTTGAGACTTCAGGGTTTTAGCTTACTGTTATATATGGAAGACATCTTCCAGCACATATTCTAATCCTCAGGAAATTAGCATCCTCTTACCTCCTCTTCCACAATGTTCCCTGGGCCTACTTGTATGCATTGTGTTGTAGATATAGCAATTGGAGCTAAATAATCTATAGACAGATATTTAATGCCTTTTTGACTACTTGTGGGTATATATAACATTCTCTATATGTTTCCAAAAAGAGGTTCTTTGATGAGATGTGACTATTAGCTATCTCTGCATATCATGATAGCTGTTAAAATATACTTAGAGATTATAATATTTAATTCATTTTACAATTGAATGCTCATATAATCTTAATAAAAATATTCATGGATCAGACTTCTTCAAAACAGATTCTGATATCAAGTAATAAGGTCTTATATGTTAATTTGGAGTTGCAAGAAGTATTGTTCTTATGTTGAGAAAGTGGAAAATAGGATACATTGCTAAACTTATAATCACTATCCTTAATCTCTTGGAATTCTGTAAACCAGAGATATGAAAGGCAAGTCGTGTGGTGGAAATGTTCTTTAGCATAAAGGGAAGATTTAGGGGTGGCCCCTCTGCTGAATGGTGGGAATGTTCTTTGGCATAGGGGAAGATTTAGGGGTGGTCCCCCTGCTGAAAGGCAGGGAAGGGGCACCTTCACATAATCTCCCTGCAGCTGAGGACATAACTGCTCCATGAACCCAAGATGTTTTGGAAGTAATTCAAGGCTACTGAGAGCTGTGCATGCAAGGATCAAAGAAACAGACCTCATGCACCTGGGCATGGGGGAAAATATTTACTGTAAGATAATGAAGAAGTGGGCATGCTTTGCCATGAGAAAGTGCTAAGAGATTGTGCTACATGACTGTTGTTAAATTCTATTTTTAGTCTTACTATGTTTTACTATAAAAGATTTCTCACATTAAAGTTTATTGCCATTTCCAGCAGAGCGGTGGTTCTCTCGTTCTCATTCAGTCGCCCTCTCTACTTCAGCCTCACCCTTGTCAGCTGGCTCCAACAAAGTAGTATTTATAGAGAGATTACTTATATAAAATATTAATAAGCTGTACCCACTACAATGAGGAGCCAAAACTTAAAAGAAAATAAATGTTTTAGTCAGAAACCATCTAATGAGGGTTCATTCCCAATAGCTACCTCCTTCGTTTGTACTCTGGTATAAACAATGGGTATTGGTACATTATGGCAATGGTTTGTGAAGCAATGACTAATCACAACTTACTTCAAAATATAGCTGAATGTAAAGACCCTGTTTCCACTATTTTCATGACCTACCTTCATAGTCAAGAACACCTCCAAATCCTCTCATTCTGTAGTCTAAGCCTTACTTGTCGACTCTTAGAAGATACTCAATATCCAAACTATAGACAGTTATTTAATGAAAAAGGGAAGAGAATGAGGATGAACAGAGTGGGGAATTATAATCCAAAGGCATGTTTTTTTCCCTCTCTGAACTATAGATAAAAAAGTTAACAACTATTCTAGACAAATGATAGAGAAACTCATAAAGAAAGGGACATGGGTCGAAGGGGTCTCATCAGATCACAGGGACTGTTTACTATATACAGATTGAATACTGTGTTTAACATGAATGTATGTTAGAAAACAACTTTCATTGGCATCTAAAGAGAAAGTACCTGAAAATGGAGTGCACTAAAACCGAGAGTTAAGGTATCTTAAAACTTATTTTACATTTTCTATATCCATTCATCTGTTGAAGGACATCTGGGTTGTTTCCAGCTTCTGACTATTATAAATATGGTTGATATGAACATAGTGGGGCATGTGTCCTTATTACATGTTGGGGCATCTTCTGAGGATATTCCCAGGAGTGGTATAGCTGTGTCCTCAGGTAGTACTATGTCCAATTTTCTGAGGAAATACCAGGCTGATTTCCAGAGGGGTTATATCAGTTTGCACTCACACCTACAATGGAGGAGTGTTCCTCTTACTCCATATCCTCGCCAGTATCTGCTGTCACCTGAGTTTTTGATCTTAGCCATTCTGACTGGTGTGAGTTGGCATCTCATGGTTGTTTTGATTTGAATTTCCATGGTGACTAAGGATGTTCAGCATTTATTTAGGTACTTCTCAATCATTTAAGTTTATTCAGTTGACAATTCATTGTTTAGCTCTGTACCCCAGTTTTAATAGGGTTATTTGATTGTCTGGAGTCTAATTTCTTGAGTTCTTTGTATATATTGGATATTAGCCCTCTATTGGATCTTTTCCCAATCTGTTGCTTGCCATTTTGTCATATTAGCAGTGTCCTTTGCCTTAAACATGCTTTGCAATTTTACGAGGACCCATTTGTCAAATCTTGATATTAGAGCATAAACCATTGGTGTTCCACCTGGGGATCCATTCCATATACAGTCACCAAACCCAGAAACTATTCTGGATGACAAGAAGTGCATGTTGACAAGAAACTGATATAACTATCTCCTGAGAGGCTCTACCAAAGCTTGACAAATACAGAGGAGGATGCTTGCAGCCAACCATTGCACTGACCACAGGGTCCCCAATGGAGGAGTTAGAGAAAGGATTGAAGGAACTGAAGTTGTTTGCAACCCCATAGGAAGAGCAATAATATCAACCAACCAGAGCTCCCAGGGTCTAAACCACCAACAAAGGAATACACATGGAGGGACACATGGTTCCAGCCTCATATGTAGCAGATGATGGCTTTGCAGGGCATCAATGAGAGAAAAGGCCCTTGGTCCTGTGAAAGCTTGATGCCCTAGTGTAGGGGAACTCCACGGTAGGGAGGCAGAAGTGAGTTGGTGGGTGGGGGAAACACCTTCATAGAAGCAGGGGGAGGGGAGATTGGATAGGGGATTTCTAGGAGGAAAATTGGAAAAGAGGATAACATTTGAAATGTAAATAAATAACATATCCAATTAAAAAACTTATTTTACATTAGAGGTCATACTTAGCTTTGACATTCACATTTGTATATAATCTATGTTTCTGAAGTACTATAAATCTATATCAGCAAGTAAATTTATGAATGAAATATAAAGATAGTTTATATGCTTAAAGATTTTACCATGAAAACATAATATTACCACAGTTCTGCAAAGTTATCCTTAGATAATCTAGGTCCTTCAACAGAGGAATGAATACAGAAAATGTGGTGCATTTGCTGTTCATATGAGTGGTCTGGGTTGGGTTTGAGTACCCGTATTGAGCCTCATCACTTTTTCCATCAGCAGCTGTGCACATTGTGCATGTACATATGTGCAAGCAATCCACTCATAAGAATAAAAGTAAATCCTAAAAGATCAATAAAGAATAATCTATTTGGATGTTTCATGTGTTACTCTCTGAGTATGTAGGAAGTGGGTTATAAGGTAAACAATGTGAGACCAACCATTTTGTTAACCATATCATAATAATTCTTTCTATTCCTGAAAGAAGTGTTTAAGATTCTTGGAGAATAAATTCTGATTTATTACAAAATGTACCATGTAGTTTTCATTGTTCTGAACAAATACTAATTCAACAGTGCCTAAATAATCTATATCTCAGCATAAACAAAATTCAATCAGCTTCCAAGGATTGTGATGTGATACTAAAGATGCCAAATTTTTCTGTCATTGATTGTACAGTGTTTGTTGGGATGTGCAATCATACTGTACCTCAAGTAGGATGAATGGGTGTAAAATATGGAAAGAATTGTGCTACTGTATACATGATAAAAAATTCTGTGTATGTTTGTATATATAGATATATGTTCAGTAGTGTGTATCATATTAAATATATCACACACAAAGAAAGAGGAAGAGACAGAGAGAGGAGAGAGAGAGAAAGCTGGATAGCAGTATAGAAAATAAGAGTTATTAGTCTTTTATGTAGAGGTATTATAAGTATTTCAAAAGCCACAAACAAAATATAATGTGTGTAATTTTAATGAGTGAGTTAGAAAGATGGTGGAAACCTACAAATGCCCTTTTGTGTTTTCTGATGGCACTTTATCTTGACAGAAAGAGAGTGCTTTCAGTTCCTGATTTTGGACATAGATAAATAGTGTGTCCTTACATTCTTCGTTAACTAGGATAGTGTTGCTCACCTTGCAAATCTTATAGCCATCACAACGTGAAAGCTCATTAGAGAAACTCACATCAGAAGTTGTACTCCTCATTCCAAGTTCCTCAAAAATAATTCCCTGTTCTCACCTATGAGGATTGTAATGGGCTTGTGATGAACATATTGTTAGCTGTATTGAAAGCAAGAGGTCAGTTTTGTGTGTGTGAGAAACTCATTACCATTGAGGTTACTTCAGAAAAATTTGAATATTTGAAGTATATGTGAAATACAATGAATCATCTCTTAAGTCTCTATGTTATCTCAACTCAACAATGTCCTTCCCTTGGCACATAGAACATACTACATGTACATTGTAGTTTCTGTTAAAGAAAAAAAATTTTCTATACATATTTTCTCTTACTTTTTGACTCTGTCTTTTAAGAGATAGTAAGCTCAGTTACAATATGACAAAAGTTATTCCCAAAGTTTACAGTTATTCCACATTGCGCATTAGCAGTTTTTGACTCTTCATATGAAAACTGGATGCAGGAGTTTGGAGGGCACCGGCTTAGGTCCAGTTAATCTGATTTTATACAGAGCCAAGCACAATGCCCAGCATAATGCTTTCTGATAGATTTCGATTAGCTGTGCTTGGCTAGCTCTTCTTTACATTACTTCAGCCCACACTCATTTACAAAACTAGATGGAATTTCTCCACACCAGGAGCATGCTCATCTGCGGTAAGGAATAATCAGCCCAGCTGATTTCCCGTGTTTGCCACATTCACAATCTGCTGTTTACCCCTGCCGCCTTACTGGAATTGGAGAAATATTGTCTCCTGTCGCAAGCTGGATCAGTGTCCATTGGTTCCTTTTCTATTTTTATTTTGAGTTATTTCAGAAACAGATGCATTATCCTTTAGAATACAAAAGTGGGAATAACAAAAACATACTGAATTGCACCTGATATTCCCTTCAACTTTGGTGAAAACACACCTGGACCATGAGAATCGGAATCCTGTGCCTAATAGCATCTACGAGGCTGGTCCTATATCCTAATGGCATCTACGAGGCTGGTCCTATATCCTAATGGCATCTACGAGGCTGGTCCTATATTCTAATGGCATCTACAAGGCTGGTCCTATATCCTTTCTCAAATCTTTCCTTTACTTGTTGCACTGCAATATTGCCATCTTTCACTTGCTCCTGAAGGTTAGACATATCTTTCTATCTGCTCCTAGCTTGTGAAAATGGGATTAAATTTGCTTTAATGTTGGACTGATGTTTGTTATTAGTGTTTGTGGAACTATTATGCTGTATTTAGTCTGTTATATTTTCTTATCTTTCCGTATGCCATTGCTGTGATATTCCTAAGATATCTTTGTTATCTCTTTTAGGAGAAAAAAAAAAAGAATAAAAACTAATTCAATAAAGCCAAATAAAATTTAAGTTTGAGATGATAATTAGGTAAAATATCAAATAATATAACAGTTTGGAATGTTATTTAATGTTTTCTTATGTGATGTCTTCTTGATTATAATTTTCTCAGAGAATGTAAAAATATGGGAAAATATCTTAAAGTTACTCAGCTTGATTTTACTAAATAAGTAGAGTGTATTTTAATTTTTACTTCTACAGCAAGTTACAATAAATACATAATGCATATCTGTGGAGATAGCACAGTGTGTAAAGTCATACGTCTTAAGACCTGAGATTAGTTTTAAGAATCTGTATGAAAAAGCTCTATGTAATGTACTGGTGAGGTGGAAAAAAGCCCAGAAGGTTAGAAGTGGGAAGAATAGTAGCTGAGGGATAAGGAGGATGTAGAAATTAGGGATTTATAGGATGAGCATACAGTGTGTAGCAGGTCTGTGAGGTAGATGTAGGAAAGGCAGTTGTCCTAGAATAATAAGGCCAGTCCTATAAACAAAACAACTACAAGAAAAACAAAGAAACAAACAAAAACCCAGACAAACAAAACCAAAGCAAACAAACTCAGAAAACAGGAAAACTAAGCTAAACAAGCAGAAGAAGAAAAATG
>NW_022196915.1:76129111-76151142 GCF_008632895.1 Mastomys coucha
GGGAGGGAGGGAGGGGAGAAGGGAGGGAGGGAGAGAGAGAAAGAGAGAAAGAGACTTTGGAAACATGGTAAAAGGAAAGAACAGTCTCCTGAAACTTGTCCTCTGAGGATGTCACTTGAGGACCATGAAATACTTGTAACTGATTTTTCTTTGTCTCTGTTTCTCTATCCCTGTCTCTGTCTCTAATTCTGCCCCTCCACACACATATATACACTAAATTAATATTTTTTCATTCTTAAATTTTGTAACACAAATTAATATTTTTGAGTTTCTCCACTACAATCTCTGTCTTGTAGTTTTCTCTTCTTTTTCTTTGTCCCATAAAAGCACATGTCTCTATTTTCCATGAGAGTAACAAATGTATTTATTATATAGAAGCCTCATTTAATGATATTTTAGCTTTTTAAGATTTATCCTTTGTATCATCATTTATCAATTTTAAACTGTGATATAATTGTGTAATTTCTCATTCCCAAACAATAATCAATAATTTTCTACCTGTGTTCCATGATTAGATCTACAAAAATATTATAAATTAAGAACAAGGCTCAGTCTTTAACATATATTATCAAAGTCTATCTTCAAGGTATGTCATTCTCTTGTCCACTTATATTAACTATCAAGGTTCAGTGCAAATTTAGTTTGAAAAGCAAACATCTATCCTTGGCAAGACATAAATACATGAATTCTATCACAGAGGTTTAGGGTTCATTATTGTCTATGAAATGCTCCTGATTTGAATGATTGTTCTCTAACTGGTGGTGATATTAAGAAAGAATTGGTCATGGGTATTCAGACCATAAGGTGATAATCCACTGATAAATTCCTCCTAAAGTTTATGAACTGTAATTGGAGGAAATTGGCAAGATTTTAGAGATAACAGTTTGAATGTGAAAAAGCAGATCTAAAAATTCAGAATCACTAATTTTAGACTAACTGAGGCATGCTTAGTAGCTAAGGATGAGATAGAGGTTTTTGTGAGCCTGACTCTGAGGAAAAGGAGAAAATCTATGTACTCTTAGAGAAGTTCACATACACTCTTAATTTTTAAAGTAAAACACTTTTTAGTGTTTTATTATTATTTTTTATATCCCAAATATTTTGCACTTCCTGCTCATTCTGGCAGAGTTTTTCCATCATCTTCCTATCCCATTGCCTCTGATATGGTGCCCATCCCTCATACCCCTCCCTGAGGCATCAAATTTCCATAGGAATAGCCAAATCCTTTCCCACAGATGTCAGAGACAAAGCAGCCCTCTGCTCCTTTTGTACCAGGAGCCTTGGATCAGCCCTTATATCTGGTGGCTTAGTCTCTGGGAGCTCCCAAGGGTCCAGGTTAGTTACCACTGGAGGACTTTCTTTGGGCTTGCCATCCCCTTCGACATAATTCTTCCTTACAGGTCCCCAACCTCAGTTCAATGCTTGACTGTGAGTGTATGCATCTGTCCCAGTCAGCTGCTGCTGTCAGTGGACAGCCATGCTAGGCTTCTGCTTATAAGCACAGGATAGCATCAATAATGGTGTCAGGGATTTGTAACACCCATAGGTTGGATCCCACGTGGGACTGGACACTGTTCGCTATTCCTCCTTTATTCTCTGTTCCATTTTTGTCTTTGTATTTCTTTTACGCATGAGCAATTTTGGATCTAAAGTTTTATAGGTGGGTTAGTACCCCCAACCCTCCAGTGTGGGTCCTATTTGACTACTTGTGGTCATCTCTTCAGGTTCCATAACCCTACTCTTGGGCATTTTGGCTAAGGCCGCTCCCGTTGAGTTTTGGAAACCTCCACCATCCTAGGTCTCTGGAACATTCTAAAGGTTCCCTCAACCCATAACTCCAAGAAGGTGCATATTGCCATTCATTCTCCTGGCCCTCTGAGCATCTCTTCTGACTCCCCCCATACCTGCTCCTGCTCCCAATTCCCCTCCCACTCAGTTTCCTCTCGCAGTCTGCCTCCTGTGACAATTTTGTTCCCCATTCTAGTTGAGATTTAAGCATTCTCACTTAGGCTTTTCTTTAACTTATTACAGTCTGTGTTGGGTGTATCATGGGTATTATGTATGTTATGGCTAGTATCCAATTATCAGTGAGTATATGCCATGGAGTATATCGTTTTGTGTCTGGGTTCCCTCACTCAGGATGATATTTTCTAGGTCCATCTATGTGCCTCCAAAATTCATGATGTGCTTGTTTTTAATAGGTGAGTAATTTGTGTAAATGTACCACATTTTCTGTATCCATTCTTCAGTTGAGGGGCATCTCAGTTGCTTCCAATACTTGGATATAATGAATGAGACTCATATGAACACAGTGGAACAAGTGTCATTGTGATAAAGTAGAGCATCTTTGGGTGGAATGGTTACCTGAGTCTTCAGGTAGAACTATTTCCAATTTTCTGAGGAACCACAAGATTGATTTCTAGAGGGGATTTACAGGTTTCAAGTCTCACTATTAAAGGAGGACTGTTCCCCTTTCTCCACATACTCACCACCATGTGCTATTGCTTGAGTTTTTTATCTTAGGGATTCTGATTGGTGTAAGGTGGAATCTCAGGGTCATTTTGATTTGCATTTCTCTGAGGAGATGACATTTAACATACGTGACTCCCAGAATTCTAACTGAGAACTCCTACAGCTGATAAACAACTTTTGCAAATTTGGTGAATATAAAAGTCAAAGAATTTAACTCAAAGAAATTAGTAGTCTTCTTTTATATAAATGATAAATAGGCTGAGAATAAAATTAAGGAAACCATACCCTTCACAATAGCCACAAATAATATAAAATGTCCTGCTGTAACTGTATACAAGTATGTGAAAGATCTGTATGATAAGAACTTCAAGTTTCTGAAGAAAGAAATCAAAGAAAACTTCAGAAGATGGAAAGATCTCACATGTTTGTAGTTTGGTTGGATTAACATAGTGAAAAAGCCATCTTACCAAAAGCAATCTACAGTTTCAAAGCAAATTCCGTCAAAATTCCAACACGACTTTCTACAGACATGGAAAGAACAATCCTAAACTTCATATAAAAACAGAATCAAAAACAAAACAAAGCAAAACAAACAAACAAAAACCAAGAAAAAAAACTTGTTTAGCCAAAATAGTTGGAAAAAGTGAAAGTAATTTAAGAGGAATCACCATCACTGACCTCAACTACAACAGACCAATAGTGATAAAAATTGCATGGCATTCGTATAGAGACATACAGGTTGATCAATGGTATAGAATTAAAGACCCAGAAATAAACCCACACACCTATTGACATTTGATATTTGACAAAGAAGTCAAAATCATAGAATTGAAAACTCTTCAACAAATGGTCCTCATCTAACTTGTGGTCTGCATGAAGAATGCAAATTGATTTATATTCATCACCCTGAACAACATTCAAGTCCAAATAGTTTAAGGACCTTTACATAAAGCTAGGAACACTGGGGCTGGAGAGATGTCTCAGCAGTTAAGAGCACAGGCTGCTCTTCCAGAGGTCCTGAGTTCAATTCCCAGCAATTACATGATGGCACACAACCATCTCTAATGGGATCTGACACTCTCTTCTAGTGTGTCTGAAGACAGCTACAGTGTACTCATATAAATAAAATAAATAAATTTTAGAAAAAAACTAGATGCAGTGAAACTAATAGAAGAGAAAGTGGGAAATAACCTTGATTTCATTGGCATAGGAGAAAATTTCCTGAACATAATACCAATAGTTCATGCTCTAATATCAATAATTGATAAATGAGACCTTTTAAAACTGAAAATTTTCTGCAAGGCAAAGGACACTGTTGATACATCCTACAGATTGGGAAAAGATCTTTACTAACACCAAATCTGATATTGGGATACTATCCAACATTTATAAAGAGCTGAAATAATTAGACTCTAAAAATCCCAAATAACCAAATTTTAAAGAAATGCGGTAAAGCTCTAAACAGAAAATTATCCACAGAGGAATCTTGAATGGCCAAAAAGCACTTAAAGAAATGTTCCGCTGAGACTCTTAGAGAAAAAAAGTAGAACATAAGAATTGGCCTGCACATATAGAGATTGAAAGTATTTATTAACTTTTCTTTCTGTTTTTTTTATATCTTTTCTTTGTTGCTATAAAGTTTAAATTTTTGTGTTTCATTACTTGTATTTAATTTTCTTTTACTTAAATTTTCAGTGATATTCTAGGTAGACACTTTGCTTGTGAGTTATTATCTGTGTTTTGTTCTTTGCTGTGCAGGCCACTTATTGCTCAGTCTTTTAT
Organism: Mastomys coucha; assembly: GCF_008632895.1. Lineage (NCBI taxonomy): Eukaryota > Metazoa > Chordata > Mammalia > Rodentia > Muridae > Mastomys > Mastomys coucha. The sequence goes on from NW_022196915.1 coordinate 76,133,366, forward strand.
TTCCTCCCTTACATTTTATATCTATGAATAGTTGTCTGTTCTGACTACCCATTGACTGATTTTCCACATATATTCTAGTTATCATTGCCAAAGAAGAGATTTCCTTGTTTTATCATGATTCTCATCTTGTACTTGATGTTTGCTGTAGTTTGTGTGTTGTTTGACTGGCTCACTGGGATGGTTGTCATTATGATACTTACCTGACCAAAGAACAATCATGAGTTGAGAGGAACAACTTAATTTAATCCATGGTTTCAGAGGCTATAGTATATGCTGACATGGTTCTACTATTATATATCTGACTTAAACATCATAGAAGAAACATGAGGTGGAACATGTTCTTTTAATCCATGTTAGGGAGAAAGACAAAGGCTCCTCAAACAAAATACACTATTAAACCCTTTCGCCTTCTCCTGTGACAGCCTTATAACTAATCCAATATTTTACCTCACTAAACAGAATCAAATTATGTATCTATCAGTGGATTAGTTCATTTCTTATTTTAGTATTCTCATAATTTAGTTTTCATTCAGCAAAAATCCATCTCCAACATTGCCTCATTTTATCATACAGTCTTTTCAGGATCTATTATAACTTCTAAAATTGCCCACTTTATTTATCCCCAGTCACTTTTTCATGTCTGCTCTACAAGTCTGTGGCTAAACAAACCTTGGGATCATACTGTTTCCTCAAAAGTAGAAAATCTGGTGATTTTTGCTAAGGAGATATGACAGTAGTAGCTTCTAGGGTTGATATAATGACTAACCTAGTCCAGTCCTAGATCGTAGTTAATCACTAGGCATCATTTAACTCAGTTCCATTGCTACAGTGATTAACACTTTTAGCTATTATTACCAAGCTTTCGCTGTCACAAACATGAAGATCACCTTTAATCTCTTCTGATAACTTAGGTAATATTACAAAACTTAACAATTAATAAACGGATAACAACATCATCTAATTAAATGATCTAATTAGCTTCACTAGGCTATGTTAAATTAATAAGGAATGCTGTTATTATAGTCTACATGTGTTTACCCAATGAACTGCTCTCACAGGTGACCGATCTCTGCTTAGTAGTTAATCACATACTTCCCAGATTGGAATCAAAAACAAAATAACAAAGATTATAAAAATATCAAAGACAAAATTGCAAAGATTTTAAAAATTACTTAGCTTTGAAGAAATAAAGGTTTAGACCCTGTTTTTGCAAATTTGATGGATCTACATGGGGCTTATGGAAGGAATCAAGAATGTGATAAGACAAAACTCTAGTAATGAAGTCAGCATGTTTATATCCTATGTTAAATTTCAAATTAACATGGTAAGTAATGTATCATATTTCAGAAGTGCTCGACCCCTATTACATTCTAAAAGAACTACAACATTGAAGATTAACAATTGTATGTTGTTATTGAGATATTTCCCTGGTGTAGGACTCACCTTGCTTATGCATTACATTGAATCTTAGCCTTTAAAATTAACAGGATGTTATCCCATAGATTATTTTGATAGCTTATTCATGTTTATCTTGCTGAAATTGACTCTGGAATTGGTTCTCTCATGGTTTGCGGACTCTTATGAGGACAGATAAGTCACCATTCAATGCTCACAGCAAAGCCAATGTTGCTTCTTTTAAAGGTGGGTTTAAAATTTACTTAATTATTTTAATCTACTTAATTATTGTAATCTACTACAGTAGTATAAAGTAAACTACAGGAGTCATCAACTGAGCAGATTATAAAAGCACCGGTTGTTATGAAGATAATTATCTCTCATGGACAGAGTTGCTCATGTTTTTTTTTTTTTTTCTTCATTCATTACAATGCTTTCTGGGCTGTGACTTTACTTTCAAGGCCATGGCTTACCAGAATGAGGATTAATGGGTGTTTAAAAGCAGCTACCTACAGAAATGACTATGACATAGTATCTGACTATTCAGAGCCTTCTGAAAAATTACTAACAAGATATATAGTATATACACACCCAAACTAAGTCACTCCTTAATGTGAGGAGAGTAATTATGAATCTTTATTAGGTGTGTGTGCAGGTCAAGGATTTAGTGCTTCTATAAGGTATATGTGTGATCTCATAATCCTGTAGTTCACAAATCTGGCAGTAGTTAAATGAGCCCTTTGTTGTAGACAGATGCTGTAGAATCTCATCACTCCGGTGATTGGATTTGACCACCCTGGATAATAGGAAACAATTTCTTTATTTTAAATCTGTAATGTAATTATACCTATCAAGTTCCTATCAAGATATAGGATGACATATTTATAGGTTTCAGAAATTAAGATGTGGAATATCCTTTGGGTGAGCAGTCTATTTTGTGCTCAAAGAATCATTGAGCCAAGTGATTTAAGCAGAGACATTTTATTAGTGCCACTACTATAAAGAAGATCCCACTGCAGCTGGACTCAGCTTTTCTGAAACATAAGTGGGGATTTTTTTCTTTAATTATTTAGTTTTAATTTTTACATCTTAGGTTCTTTGTTTATTGCTAGAATAATCTAGCAGAAGTTTATTGAGGACCTTAGCAGAGTGATTTACAATGCAATTATCGTATTTGTTCTCCTTAATAAGTATTAAGGTAAATTTCTGTCTTCCTACTGGTATACTGTGGATTATATTGTCCTTGCACACTTCATTTCAAAGGCACAGTTCCCAGGTTCTTGAGATAGACAAGCTTCGCTTGCAAGAAGTGTAATATAGTGAGACAAGATTTATATCTCTAAATAAGAGGTAGAAAATATAATTGCAGGCTTGCTAAAGCTGAATATTTTAAGGCACTGGAGGTCAAAACTTAGAAATTTGGACAGGAAGAATACTGACTAAATTTAGTCTATTTCAGGGCATGCTAGGCCTGTCTTAGTCACTAGCTCAGAGACTTAGAAGGTTTCACAGTAGTAGACACACAAAGTCAAATAGAATATGAAAAGTGCATGCTGTGAGGCAGGCAAAGCCGCAGCAAAGATGACAAATGACATTAAGTTAGATGGCAAAGCAGACAGAAGTAGGCAGAAATCTGGGTCTGTGACCCTGGAAGCCGAATCCTTTCTTGTATTTTAACAAAGATTTGGAACTTTACAAAAATGAATTCTGTTTTTATGCATGTATCCAGGATGAGATTTGATGCTGTAAGGAGTATAAGGATAGCTCGGACTTTAACTGTATGATATGGGGAATGTGTGTGTGTGTGTGTGTGTGTGTGTGTGTGTGTGTGTGTGTGTGTGTGTGTGTGTGTGTGTGTGTGTGTGTGTGTGTGTGTGTGTGTGTGTTGGCTGTTTTGTGGGGAGTGCATTTCTGTTTGAAGTTCAGGATGATAAGTTAATTTCAGGGAAAGGTAACAGTTTTTCACCTTAAATCTATCATTCTAAGGTGATACCGTCTGTCTTTCACTTTCAGTTAAAACAAACAAACACACTGCTGATCATGCAGCATTTCCTTTTAAATAATAAAGCCAAAACTAATAGTAAATGCTAAATACAAAAGAAATGAATGGACAAGAATTTGAAACAGCCCAATAATAAATGTCAGTCCGTTCTTTGTTGACATGTAAATAGAATTAGGGTTGTGCTTTTTCAGACGCTCTCAGTTCCTCTGCTGGTTTTCTGCCCTCTGCGCCTGTTTGGGAATGTTATCCTGTCCCAAATCTTTCCACTGCACACGCTCCCCTTGCATGCATCTTCGAGAACATTTATCATTGGCTTTAATGATCATTACTCCTTATCTCTGACCGCCATGGCTTTGTTCACTTGTTTCTTTTAACTTCACAGCTTTAAGATAGAAACTGTGCATCTAATTTATTTCTACATTCCCAGGACCAAACACACTGACACTTATAAAATAGCATGTGTGTCTTTGAAGGAATGGATTTGTGAAGAAGGGAAGCTATGCTGGGATATTTACCTTCCCTCAGTCTCAGGACACTAAGGAATCCAAGAGGTCAGAAGTATGTCTAATATACCTGAAAAGGGTCAAAAAACAATTTATATCTCACAACAAATTTAATTTTATTCAAAAACTGTACTCTGTGGAATAGCAAAGTGAATTTATTTCATTCTTATATGTCATCTGTCATATAACTTTTTTTTCCTGAAAATGTAATTCTATTGGATGCCAAACTAAATAACACTTGGGTCAGGCTTATATGATGGTTTTTTTTTTTCTCTTTTCTGTTTACTATCAGTATGGTCACTCTGTTTCATTTAAACCCTTGGTGCGGTCATTCAGCACTTACCTGTGACGCTTTCATTTCCTGCTGTCTGAAATGAAACATCTCTTCCACCTATAACTGACAAGATGCACATCCCAGCAGGGATTGATTTCTTTCATCTTGTTCATCCTTATGCCCTTATCTTTCTTTTCCCTTCTCCTTTTCTTGCAGTGATAAGGTTTCTATATTAGGTTCTTGTGCTCAGTCTTTTTCTTTTGTCTTTCATTCATGTTTCCAGATTCTTAATTGATATATTCTACCTAATTATCTCTGTTTACCTAAGGTTGGAACCTTGTTTGTCACCTGCCAAGTTTCCCCACATTTTAAAACCTACCTCATTACTTTCTATGGTGTTAATATTATTGAATTTTAGGTTAGTGTTTCTGCATATTGTCTATTGTCTTTTATATGTACATATTCTTGCCAAATTTCCTACCACATTGTTATATATATATTGCTTTATATATATATATATTTTATATATTGCTTTCATAAGGTAACCACACAAACTCATTTACTCTCATACATTATAGTCATCAGCATTTTTAATTCCTGTACAAATATTTTAAAATAACTAAAATGTTTTTCCTTGTCTATAGAAAGCTGTGCAACAGAGTCATCAATTCCAGGGTCAGTAACTCTCCTAAAAATATAAAATAAAAGGAGCTGTAGGAGCCTAATGGCAGAATTATAAAACAAATGACCAAGTAAACAAGTGAGCACATCATTTGTCTATCTTCTGCCAAGTACTTGAGAGGATAGAATATACAAGTGGTTTATTTTAATTATTTGTAGCATATATATGCATATATACACTTTGTTCAATACATATATACATATAAATACATATATATAAGTTAGTGAGTTACATTAAATTTTTTAGATGTAGGTTTACATTTGAATGATTTTCTTATATAGAAACATCAATAATATTGGAATACTTCAATATTATTGACTAGACACTTTATTTGACAGAAGTGTTTTAGATATATAAGTAATATATTATCAAATGTATACATTGTATATATATATATATATAATATATATATAAATATATATATAATATATATAATATATATAAATATATATATAATATATATATAATATATATATAAATATATATATAATATATATATAAATATATATATAATATATATATAAATATATATATAATATATGTATATATATATATATATATATATTTGCTCCCAGTGAAATAAAATGTGTTACATTATGATGAAATATTTGCAAATATATGCTTGTTACTTTAAATACACATGAAAATCACGTGACAAGTTTTCTGTGTCTTACAATGAAAATAAATACTACTCCTTCAGAACATGATCCTGTATAGCTTTGTTCCTTAGTAGAAGTAGTGATCTTTGCGCTTATTTATGTTCTGTAGTGAGAAGCACGAGTAGACACCGAGTCCATGTTCTTCTCACTGACTTCCTAGTCGGATTTGCACTGTGACCTTGACTTAATTTAGGAAAATTGTGTGATCTTCTGATTACATAAATCTGTGAAATGTTACCTGAGAAATGCCAGTCATATTTACACTAATGCAGGCAATGTATCAAACAAGGGTACAGTGTGCACTTCTGTGCAGGAAATATTTTGCAGAAATAGGTAGCTTGCTTGACTGTGATTTCTACTGATAAAATCAAACTGTCAATTTAGATAAAATCTCAAAGGTTATACTTCAGTTTTGAACATTGAAATTTACCTCATACTAATTTTAATGTATTTTATTATATATGTATGTATATATTATATATAAGAATTAATAAAAACTACTGCCAAATAAAGTGACTAGTCATTAAGTACTGAAATATTCCAATGTTCAATTTAATAGAAACAGAGCTGATAAAATCTAGCATAGAGCAACAAGTTATAATTTGGATTAAGTTTATGAAAAATTTAAGTATTTTAACTAAATAATCTATCTGAAATGGAGTAAAAATATCTTTATTTTTTTATGCTTTTATATTGACTACTATCAAAAATCCATGGCTGGCACACATAAAAGCAGAGACATCAATTTCCTGATTGTTCTTGAGACAAAGTGATAGATCTAAGAGTCAAACTTAAATTGAGATTTACTAATCTCAGTCCAAAAACTCAGTTTTATTGCATCAAGTTAATGTAATTCTGATTAAATCATACACATATAACAAAATAGTATGATTAATTATTAATAAAAACCATTCCCACATTTCTTTCTATTAATATGTGTATGTTTTAGTGAAAAAAAATGCTTTAATCTTAAATATTTTCACTACAAAATTTCAGGCGTTCAAATTTCCAGACTCACTTTATGTCAATGGGGTATATACTAAAAATACCTCTGTGTTGCAAATGTGCTTAACTCTACAATGTAGACATGTTCACTGAAGTGAACACACTCTCATGCATTACCATGTAGTAGCATGGGTTTCTTCACATTGAACCAGAAATATTACAGCCCTCAATCTTGACTTCTATTAGTTTCACTTTTGCTTTCTCCGCCCTCTCCAAATCACCAAGCATAATTCAGTCAGTGTTTTCAGACTGTAATAAAATACATAAGATAAAGGGAGTCATATATTTCCTGCAGTTATTTCTTACCACCAATTCAAAGTCTTTCAAGTAAGAATAAAATACTACTTGAAAGAATTGGGATAATACATATTATAGATTATTATAACTATTACTCTTTGAGTTCACCAGAAGCACAGCACGAGACAGGGCTTCAGGGGCATAAATTTGCTTTGGGAGATAAAACAAAATGAAGCCATAAGGAAAGGGAACAGGCAACATCTGAAAGAGATGGAGAAATTGTTATATATAATGGGAAATACAATTCACTTCCACAGGCCCTCTGAATATCTGCAGGGGGTTCGCTTTATCCACTATTTTGACAAAGTTAGAAGGCTTGTGCTATGCTCCACTCATTTTTACCATCATTACTGGAGATAGGTGTCCCATGTCTTTCACTGAAACTTATCTGAAATAAGCAAAGATTAGAAGAGCTATAAAGTAGAATCTTGAGACCCATTCTGCTAGTGTTTGAGTTTTCTCCATCAATATGCATGCATAGACACCCTATGTCTGTGGATGCTATAAGTTAAGAATGGTGAGGATAAAAAGATTAAAGCAACACATATATTGATATTTAGATCTTCCCTCCATAGATGATCTTTTGGCACACACTATATATATATATAGTGATGCATTAAGAGTTAAGCTCAGTAAATGATAATCTTTAAACTCAGGTTATATGCAGTTAATTCACATAATTCTGAACAAAATAAGTGATAAGATTAATTGATAGTAAATACAGATAAATAAATTGGTAATGTAAATCTATTACATCTCTTGAAACTGATATTTATGATCCTCTTCTCCTTAATCTATCAAATCTTCAAGTATTAGCCATCCAATCTAGAATGAGTTGTAGAAAAAAAATAAGCTGCCAATTACCAGTTCATGTTCAGCTACAAATACTGTAGCTAATCTTAGTGCTACCCATTTGTCTATTGGACTCTTTTATAATGAAATCATAGAAATGAGCCTGAGGTAAAGAGTGGGACAAATGCAAGCTAGTAGAAACACAAGCCAAAGTCATTGTACAGCCTCTTCCCTTTTGTCCTTTCACATTGCTTGGCCTTAATTCCAATTGTTTGGCCTGCATCACTTCTATGGTACAATGGAGATTATCAGTCAAGGCCCTACAATTGTACCTGGGTAGAACAACAAATTTTCTTCTTGCTTACTTCTGTAGTTTTATTCTCATTATCACTGGATTTGCTGAAAGGTAGTGCTCAGTCGCTATTATACATTCAGCGGATCTTTTGTGAATATTAGGATATTATTGCTGAACAACGCAAGCCAACTGTACTTGTTTCTATAGGTCTTAGTGCTATTTAGTGGTATAGCTGTTGTAATACTGTACCATTGCTATAAAGAAATTCTCACTGAATATAAGATGATTCCAGAGAGGACAAAGTTTAGAGCCGAGAAAACCAACAAATGAAAAATATTTTTATCTCAAATTATAGGTCATGGTTATTTAAGTTAATCTTAATTAATATTTAACTACTTTATTTTGATAATTTATATCAAGATAGTTTCCTTTTGATCTCCTAATTTAACATAATATAGAATTCTTAACAAAAACAATTATAACTTAAGTCTGATGTACGTAGAAGGAAAGATATCATTTGATATATAATATACTCACCAATATGTTTTCATCTTATAATAACAAGTTTGACAAAGAATATGTCACAAGAGTCTAAGAAATTACATAAATATGTGTCAAATTATCAAAATAATAAATAGAATAGTAAAAAGTTTAGAACCCTTATTGAATTAATGACTAATCTCTGATAGTACTTTTTCTGACAGTACTATCTCTGATAGCACTGTGCTGGCAAATCCTCTCCTACATATTAGTTCATTGCTCTAAGTAATTTTAATGTGGAATTTTCACTTTTAATTTGATAGGCCCACCATTATTATTGTATAACATTTTATTATAGTGATAATATCTTGTTTCTATGAACTTATTTCACACCTGTTTATAGCAATACACAATATACAAGAAAAATATTTATTATAAAATACTATGCAGTATATGTACGATGATTTGAACACAATGGCCCCCAGAGTTCACATGGTTGAGGGTCTGATTCCCAGTTAGTTGAATGGTATGGGGAGGATTAGGAGGCATTATCAGAGGACACGTGAGGTTCGTGGAGGGAGTGTGTCACTGGAGATGGGCTTTGACGTGTCAAAATCCATGCCAAGCCAATTCTCAAGCTCTTTCTCTGTCTGCAACTTACAGATCAAATGTGAGGCCTTTGCTACTGCTCGAGCACGATGCCACCCTTCCTGTTGCTGTGTTCTCCATCCTGATGCTCATGGTCTAACCTTCTGAAACTGTAAGCAAGCCCCCAATTAAGTGCTTGTTTTAAAGTTACCTTGTTTTTTGGTGTCTCCTCACAGCAATAGAATAGTATCTAAGAAAAATAAGAATCAGGAAAATATGTAATAATAAGATTAACAAACAGAAGCTCATAACATCAAATTTACTTTGATCTTAGCATATTAATTTTGTTCATTTAAGTATTAATTTTGTAAATGGCACCTGAGTCTCCTGAATTAATTGAGTATGAAAATGTGTATTACACATCTTGTTTTTTGAAGTGAAAATAATCTGGGTCATTAAATTACTAATCATTTACGATTGAGTGATATCTATCATATGTATGTCAAAATTACCAGTTTATATACTTTCTCAGTTACAGTGAGTATTCACATTTCTAGAAGTTAAAACATCTCCGTGTATTTCCCCTGTAATTTATGATATTATTTTAAGCAAAGGTAATTAGCAGACCTTCCTAAAATCCTTGAAACATGATAAAATTACAGAATTGTCCATATTTTTAGTGAGGAGTTCTATTAATATGAAATAATAGAGTTTCAAACCTCAACTTGGTATCACAACATATGTCTCTATGCCACAGGGGAACTTAAGACTCAAGAGATGTCAGCTAGACAAAAACATCAAAAATAGGAATGGAAGAGACAGATATTTTGCCAGAGTATAGCATATGAAAAATCTTGATCCCCCCTCATTTACTTTTAGCTACTATATGTTTCAAGTAGGACTATGAATTACATAGTTAGAAATTACATAATTCTATACCAATCAAGTAGTATCAAAGTAGATCTGCTACAAGTGAATGGTAGAGAGGAGCTCTGAGATGCTGGGAGGAGTAAGATAAATGTAGAGATGAAAACAAGGTTAAGTATGGTGTAGAAACACAGAGTTAGTCATGATTAAGACATTCTGGTATGATTTTGCACCATGGAGAGACTATGATCATAAATTAATATTTATTTCAAGAGTCCAAAATTAATTGAAATGTTTTCATCCATATTAAATGATAATTCTTTAAGGAACTCCATATTTATCTGTTAGTAATACAATATACAAGTATTAAAACACCACATTATTAATATATTAAGACATACATTAATTTTATTCTAGATATAAATAAATTTAGTTTAAATTAAGATAAATATGAAAGATGCAAGCAAATTCAGAAAATAATATTTTAAATCAAAGAAGTTTATCATTTAATAAAATTTACCATCTGTCTACAAAGATAAAACAGAAATAAATTTAAACAAAATTGTCCTTAAATCAGAAAATTATACTGTTTCTAAAGTCCCATGAACAGAAGAAATATTTACCAATAAATATCAGCTCTGCTAATCAAAGAGTATTATAATTGAAAATTTAGCATTCACCACCCACCCCACTTGAAGAAACTTTGGTCAGAATGGGCATGTGGTTTCTATACTAGGTTAGAGGTATAGAAAACTATCAATTTTAAAATCAGCATATGTCCACAGTATAATAAAGAATATGCTTACAGACAGTTTTGCTAGTAGCAGTTGGTGAATTGGAACCTCTTTACGTTGTGATTTATAAGAAAACTGGGACGGGAAATGCAGCTATTGAGAACAATAGCTGTGTTTATGATTTACATGTTTCTAATGTGCTTTGACAGATGTGAGGAAAGAATGAAATTTCTTTTTAATTATCTTAGTATAGTTCACTGTGTATAATGTTGAGTGTTAGAGCTGTGGTGTTTGCCAGTATACTTTCTTTAACATGTATATTCCTAGATGGTTACTAAGAAAATGGGTAGTAAACATTAATATCTTATATTTCACAAGCTCTGACACTTTGGAATTATCTCATAAGTTCATTCATACTGAGTTCAGTTTTTCAAATTTACCTGATAAAACAAAGAAGGTTCACATAAAAGCATTAGAATTCATCTCCACTCACTGCCCACAAAGTTTCCCGGAGGATGAATCAACTGCAATGACTTCTGAATAAAACGCTCACAATATAATATTTTAAACTGCAGCTAGGCATTAACACTCTCAGAGATGAAAAGCACCCATGTTTCATGAAGATTTATATGAAGGACTGACCTGAAATATAAGAGATGCTGATAGAGAATTCACTTGGCTTCTAAGTGAGGCAATCCACTCCCTGAATGTATTTATTACCAATGTATTTCAATTGTGAGGGATGGTGTAAAAAGGTGGAACTCACAGCGTCTGGATAGAAATATGAAGACGGGCTGACCTTGCAGGTGATGAGTTATTTGCCAATGCTTGAGCACTGTTCCATATGCAGTAAGGAAACAGCGTGATATTGCCAACAGGGGGAGCTAAAGACAGAAGACAAATGAAGCCTTTGTGCGTCGGAGTGTAATTCAGCTGAACTGGCAATACATTATACCTTAATAGCACCTCAGAGTGAGTCTAATTGATGACCAAATTTAGATATTCTCTTAGAGTATCTCCGCCCTGGATTGGATGCAAGCTGGGTGCTTAAGTGTGCTTCCCTGCTGCTAATAGTGTGACTGCCATCTGTAGAAGATACCAGCTAATCTGTTTCTGGAATTTTTTTTTCCCATTGTTACTGCTTAAACAAACAATTCAGAGAGCTCTGACAACCTCAGAGAATAGACAACACAAGTGTTTCCCTAGCTGGGACTGAAGAAAGTTTAAGCAGAGAAACATCACTCCCTTTTACAGTCAGTTGAAGTGAAAATAAAGTCAAATTTGATAATAAAGTTAAGGTTTTTGATAATGGGCCTGTCACTAACATTCACAGATAAATCATTTTGTGCAATAATATAACAGCAAGGGTTATAATAAGTGTGAAAAGAAAGTTCTTGAAAAATCGACCATAAATACATATTTCCAATACACTGGGGTGAGGAATTTGAGGCCAGAATCTTGGATCACATGGCGTGTTCCTGGGCATGTAGAGGTATGTATTGAAAGCATGTCTATAAATGAATTAATAAATTAACTCATAAATGAATTGTAGTAGTAATAGTAGCAGTAGGAGTAGTAGTAACAGGAGGAGTTGGGGATAGGGAAGCACATATTTTCACTTGTTTATCTGCCTGTGCATGTGCATATGTGCATATGCATGTGCATATCATGTAGCACCTGTATAGAAGTATAGAAGTCAGAGTACAATTTGTTTGAGTTAGTTCTGTCCTTTCATCATGTGGTCCCTGGGATCAAAGTCAGTTGTCAGGCTTAATTGAAAGTGTTTTTACCCATTGTGGTTTCTGGTTGTTCTTGAAAAAATTTTTGGGGGAAAGAGGCTAATTATTAACATCCATGTAAGTTTTTGTATAACATGTATTTATAAGTATGTCTTTATTTCACAATTCATATATTTTTGATATTGTAAATTCAAATTTTGGACATCATAAAAGCAGTAAATACTATTTTTTACAACTACAGTACAGGGTCTGTGATTGTTATAAATTGGCTCTGTGCTGGACCCTCTGTGAACACAAAATCTCTAAAGTATGTTATAAACAAATACAATATGGTAACCCATCTGTATATTTTAAATTATCTCTAAATATTAAGAACTCATAATATGAATGTCATATAAGTAAGCTGTCATACTATACCATGTAAGAAACAATAACAAAAATGCTTGTCTTTGGTCAGTACCAATAAATTCTTTTCTTTGTTGACATGCAGTTCAGGTCATTGGACTTCTCATTTACCTGCTTCATCCTCTGACAATCTGGGATTACAGTTGTGCTTCAGCATACCTGGTTGATGTAGTGCTAGGAATTAAAACCAGGTATTCATGCAGGCAATAAGGCAGAATGCAAATGATTTGCATATTCAGCTAACAACAAACACATGTTGTTGTTGATTATTTTTTTATCTGGCTGTAGCTGTGTCCATATAGAACCAGGAGATTCAGACAGCAGCAGACTGGACCCATTAGAAGTAGACAGAATATTTCATCTTTTAATTTTAACAGTTTACTTTCCCTCTTTATGACCCCACTACATATATTTATGTTATTGAGAAAATAATGAAAAGAAAAGTTGTAAAAATTACTTTTAATATAGTTGATTAAATATAATGATAAATACACATAATTTACTCCACCAAAAGTTTTTAATGAATTTACTAATGATTCCATATACAAACACACACACAAACACACATGGAAAAAGTATAACTCATCTGAAAGCCAGGTGGTAAAGACCAGACAGTCTACTAACACCAAGAAACAATATAATCTACATTCTATATGTGAACAAATGTATGTACATACATGTGTGCATGTGTGTACATTTACATATTTCCCCAACTTAAAGTTTAATGTTTTCTATTTCTGATGTGTCAGAAATACTAAGGGAAACTTGTAAACTGCATTATCATCAACATCTATAAACAAACAAGTTAATCTTTAATTCCTGTTTTATTGCTAAGATACCTTATCTTCATTGTATTTACTGTCCTTGGAGGCTACATCAAAGTCAGAGCAGTTAAGATATTGGAGCTATATGAAAACCTTGTAATTGAACATTTTAGACGTTGTTACTAATACTTTGAAATTCTCTTAACTTTTTATTTTGAGTTATTTCCTCAAATTTGTTTGATTTTCTGTGAGTTAAGTTCTAGACATGATTTAATTCTCAAAGGGAATAATTACTGCAGATAAAAAATTTCCTGTTAATATAAAACTATATTAAATGGTAAGAGAACATCACCACCAAGAGATTTTTAATTTGTATTTCCTAGTTCTTGTATATACTAATCAATTTTTAAAAAATTAATTATTTTATTTTATATTTTTGGATATTTTCTTTAATTACATTTCAAATGTTATCCCCTTTCTCAGTCTCCCCTCCAGAAACCCCCTATCCCATCCTCCTTCTCCCTGCTTCTATGAGGGTTCTCCCCTCCCACCCACCCACTCCTACACTGTGGCTTTGAACTCCCCCAAGCCCAAGGGCTACTGCTCCCATGGATGTCCAACAAGCCCATCCTCTTTCACATATGTGGCCGTAGCCATGGGTCTCTCCATGTGTACACTTTGGTTGGTGGTCTAGCCCCCATGAACTCCAGGGCTATCTGGCTTGTTGACACTGTTGCTCCCCACATAGGGCTAATCATATGATTTGGGTTACATGATTTCAAAGACCACTGATTTCCTTGAATCTTTGCACTAGAATTGTCCAGCAAAAGATTCAAATTTTAACTATTTGATCCTCAGTTCTTGAACTGATCACTCAGAGAAGAATTTAATGATACTACTCAATAATGGATTCAGAATTTTGCAGCATTATCAGGGAATTATTACATTAGGAATTGGAAACCAATTAGAGGAAGTAGTCAAATGATGATGAAAATTTCACAAAAAAATAAACAGATTTGATTAATATCCACAACAAAGTGTGATACATTAACATAACAGAATGTTGTTCAACTACAAAGAATAGTAAAGTTCTATCCTGTAGAAAAAAAAGGAAGCAACTAGAAACCATAACGTTAGGTAAATAAGCCTGGCTCAGATATGAAACTGGAATGAGGGCTTTTCTTTTCTCATCTGACACAGTAAAAATGTCTGTATGGATGTAGAAGTTGCTAGAGGTTGGTAATGGTAGAGAGAAAAAGTAGGTAAAGGAAGACTGAATTTGATCAGTGGATATGTTGTTTACATTTTGAAATATTATATTGAAACCATTAGTATGGACACTTGATTGAAGTTTCTCAATGACACAGTGAACTAATTTGACTTAGTGAAAATAGCAGTCATTATTGCTTAGATCCATGAGTACTAATCATATAAATATTTGTATAATAAGATAAATTATATTCTGATATATTTATATGTTCTCATACTCACAAACATGAACTTATCTTTTATCTACTTTTTCAGAAAGAACCAAATATACATAGGGAGTTTGTCGATATTAGAATTATCATAATTCTATGATACAAAGTTTAACCAAACTATAACGTTCATCTGCTTTTCATTGTTAATACCATTTTATTGATAAACAACATTCTCCTTGACCAGATGCTATTTAATGTTTGAGGATTGAAGTTATCTGTTTCTGAGTTCCTTTTCTGAAATATATTACTATGGCAAATTAAATCCGAGTCACCTTGCTGTCAATTTAACAGATAGCTGACATTTCCACACAATGTGAAATTTGTTCACCCAAAGTAGAATAAGGTGTAAGGAATGATGAGTTTTTAGATTATTTGTTGACAGAAATGGGACATCCTGGAAATGAATCTGATCTGTGCAGCCAGGAAGAGTCCTCACCTGATGTTTAATCAAATTTAGGCCATCAGGAAAGGATACTGAAGTCATTATTAAATGAATTGAGCTTGACAGAAACATATATACAGTGCCCTAAAAGCAGCTAAAAGAGATGGAATTAAGAAGCGGAAAATTTCCTCCTTTAACTTAAGTATACACTACTATTTCTAGTGCATAAAAGTGTAAGATTAATTTGTCATGCTATTAGAGATACGTAATAAACATTGGACAGAGCCAAAGAAGATTGTAATCAAATGTGTCATGAGTATAATATATATTAGGGCTAAATTAATCTCTTGTTCCTTTGGAATATTGTACAACATATAATCTAATTTTTTTCCAGAAATACTGAAATTATAGTACCTTTTATTTGTCCTTATCAATTGATTTATAAAGAACAATAAGCTGTTATTTTCTATATGTTTATCTACTTTCATTAATTATTTGAACATTGCAATTTCAATGTATTATCCATGTGCTGAAATATATGTCTGATGTAATGATATCGAGGTGGGAATTTCAGAAGTTTTTCTGACATGATTGCTTTTCTCTGAAGGATTGATGGTGTCATAAGAAACTTTGTGTCTTGACTGTTTGCTCTTTTCCATGGAAACCTAAAATCCTTCATAACGAGGTATCTTCTTGTAAGCAAAGAACTCCCCTTAAAGCAAAGGAGCCTTTCTTGGAATTTCCTTTTCTCTAGAACCATTAGAAAGTAAAAGTCTATTCTTTAGGTTTTTCCTAGTCTTACTCATTTTATTTCTAGTGGCACAAACTACATGTGATGTTGGGTGGATGAGCTATCTTTCGTGAGGCTGAGTTCCTTGTTAGATTTATATGATACACACAATATTTTCATCATGCATGTCTTGTTATTTCTTTATATTTGACCAGCTTTAATTAAAATACTTTATAATGATTTTTAAACAATGTTGACTTTGTTAGAATACTGAATTTAACTTTGTGTAACAAGAAAGATAAGTGCTTTAAAACTGTTCATTGATGTGACTAGAGAGATGGCTTAGTGGTCAAAAGTGCTTAAAAATTATTGTTTTTCCAACTGATTTAAATTGGCTCCCAGAATATCTATCAGAAGCTACCTATTTTCCTGTAATCTAGTTAAAGGTGATACATTGTCCTTTTCTGTTTTGTGTAGGCACCTATACTCACATACATATATTTCCATATATATATATATATATATACTGTAAAATATATAAAATGTGTACAATGTATAATAAAAATAGATATTTAATTTTTTACTCTTTGTTTTACTATGTATTTCAATAGATACATTATTTGAATTTAAGATATTTTATAAACAATAATCCATTATATTTTACAGAATATGTCAGCCTTGAGAAATGTCTATTTTACCTTAATCAACTTTGAGGGTTTGAATGAGTTTTATTGCAAAGTTGTAGCTATATATTTCTATTTTTTCTCCATTTGACAAATAATTTATACTTATACACTGTCTACAAATTAAAAAGAAATAATATATAAGACATGATTTCAAAGGTAATACTGTGACTGCTCTCATAGGTTAATAATCCAATTGAACCTAACTTGTAGGTGTTGACTTGTGTTCCCGTACATTAAGGCATCTAACTTTATGTATTGTCCTCTCTTCAATGGGAATATAATATTGTGAAGAAAATGTTTACTAAAAAGAAGGAAATTAATCACCTTCAATTGAGTGAAAAGTCTATCGAAATTATGGTGATAATAAAAGTTCTTCAGAAATATTCAAGACACTATTACCGATGTTATGGTCTACTTACAGATGGGAGCCTAGCATGGCTGCCCTCTGAGAGGCCCAACAAGCAGCTGACTGAGACAGATGCAGATACTTACACCCAACCAATGGACTGAAGTCAGGGACCCCGGTGGTTGAACTAGGGAAAGGCTGGAAGAAGTTGAGGAGGGGGACTCCATAGGAAGACCAGCAGTCTCAACTCACTTGGACACCCGAGGTCTCTCAGACACTGAGCCACCAACCAGGCAGCGTATATGACCTGGCCCTACCCCCACCACCACCCCCACACCCCACCCCCTTCCACACACACATACACAGAGGACAGCCTGGTCTGGCTTCAATGGGAGAAGATGAGCCTAACCCTCAAGATACTTGAGGCTCAGGGAGTGGGGAAGCCTGCAGGGGGGTGGGGTTGGGGGTGGGACACATTCTCTTGAAAATAGAGGGGAGGAGGAATGGGGTGAGAAACTGTGGGAAGGCAGAGCAGGAAAAGGCCAATGACTGACTGGACTGTAAAACAGATAAACATAAAAAAAATGACTAACTAACTAAATAAAAATAAATAATATTTTGGTTTTTTTATGTTTTAGCCACATTATTTCAACACATAAGGTAAAGTTGAG
>NW_022196915.1:76151152-76162613 GCF_008632895.1 Mastomys coucha
CAAAGTTTGGGCAGTGTCATAGAGAATAGAGGTAGCAAGAGACCTTGTTCCTTAATGTGGAGGACAGACTGTAATAGTGATAATAAATCAAAATTTAGGTAGAAGCTTCTGTGGAAAATAATGATCTATAACATTCCTGATCTGGTAGAAAATTTAATTAAGACAACTTATATGGCAGGAGCTATGAAACCATATATTTGATCTATTTGAATAGCGAAAACTATGTGTTCCATTTTATGATTTCAATACAACATATTATAGCTCTAAGATGCATTAATATTTTTATTTCTGTTTTATAACACTGGGAAACATGTATAATATAAGAGTAATAGAAGTAGTTAATATACAGACATATATAAAGTGTTTTTACATTTTAGACTTAATATATAGGGTTGCAATTACAAGGATGTTAGCATAGAACAGATCAAATGTCCTCTTCTTAGAAGAGAAAATTATGTGACTTTCTGATTTTTTTCTAGTCTACCCACAACCCAAATCCATACCATCTTTCAACCACAGTGTTCTTTGCCATGGGACACTTTAATACAGAAATATAATTCTTTCCTAAGTTATTAAAATATGTAAGATATTGGCACAGTTTTAGTGACTGGTGTCTCTGTCATTTGTGTTAGAATCCAGTGGAAAAGAGCCTTGTGGCCCTCAGAAGAATTCCAAGGTGGATGTTTTTTGTTTGTTCATAAAGAAAAAAAAATAATGTTGGGTGGTTAGAGAGGGAGAGGATTTTGAAGGACTGGAGGGAGTAAATAATATTATCAAAATTTAAAAAAATAATAAAATACTTAATGAAATGAAAAATCTTCAAAATTAAACCAGATTTTCAGTTTCTTTTTAAAATTAGATTTTTTTTTTAAATTTAAAATTGATTCTTTCACACATAGTATACCCTGATCATAGTTTCTAATCCCCTTATGCCTCCTAATTTTTCTTTACTTCACATCTAATTGAGATCTACTTTATCTCTTTTTCTTATTAGAAAAGAACAGGCCTTCAAGTAATAACAAAAAATAAAATATATAATGAAATAAAAAAACCTATAACATTGGAGTTGGACTAGAAAAACCAGCAAAAGGAAAAAAGCTGGAAAGAAGCCAGAAGAAACAGGTACTCATTCATTTGTACCCAGAGGTATTCCATAAAAATACCAACCATATATCACATATCGCATATATCACATATTACATGCTGCATGCCACATATTGTATAGCATATACCTTATACCATAAATAACATATCATATATATATATATATATATATATATATATATATATATATATATATATATATGCACTTTAAAATAATAACGTGTTTTAGTTTCTCTGGCTGTGACATGACATTTACCATAAAATCTTAGGGACAAAACAGTTTATTTGACGTATACTGGACATAAGCTACCATTGAGGGAAGTCAAATCAATACTCTATTGCAGGAACCTGCAATGAGGAATAATAAAGGAGAACTAACTCTATCTAGTTCCCGTTCTGGCTTCCTCTCTTCTGGTTCAGACATTGCAGGCACTATGCATACAGCATCAGTCTCTGTGAGTCCATATGAGCTTTGTTTATGTTGATTTATAAGAGCTTGTTTTTCTGGTGTCCTTCATTCGTCTTGGATCTTAGAATCTTTCTTTCCCTTCTTTCACTGGGTTTTATGAGCTTTGAGTGGAGGGATTTAATGGAGAAATCCCATTTAGTGATGAGTGTTACAAGGATTCTCACTTTCTAGATAAATCTGGTCATGGATCTCTCTATTTCTACTGACCTGGTGTTGATGTAAGCCTCCTTGATAATGGCCGAAGAAGACACTGATCCATAAGTATAGCCGAATGTCAACAGGAGCCATTTATCAAAAACATCTTCTTGGTTTGGTATTTGATTTTAGCCCAGGTCTTTGGATAATCTAGTCTTTAGTTATTGGTCTCCCAAGTGGTGTCTGGTATGGGAAACAACCATGTGGTAAGTACCTTAAACCAAAGAGATTGGTTATTCCCACAGCTTTGTGTCAACATTTCAAGGAAGACACCAATGTATGTGGGATGGTTTTATGACTGATTTTGTGTTTACATTTCTCTTTTTGTAGCTTGCATAGAACCTTCCTACACCAAAGATGCTAGAACATAAGTGTGAAGGCTGTATTTAGACACCAATATGATTTCTGTATCTTATATAAGTTGAGTAGGAATTCTCTTTAGAAATGGGGACTTGTTGATGGTTTGTGGAAAACAACCTTTTTGTCTTGGAAACAGCTTTGGCTGTTTCAGATTCTCATATGACCCCTTCAGAGAAAACACAAATTAGATGTAACCTAATCCTTGTATTGGAAGCATCATTTCATGATAATAAATGACCAGTTGGAACTCTGTCTCTGTCATTATTTGATTATATTATTTAGATCACTTTCATGTTAGAATACATTTTAGTAAATATATTTACATATATGTGGGTATATATATAATACTGTATTGCTTCCATACTACCCTTCAACAGACCCTTAATTTTAGCTTCTACTCCATGTATTCTTTCAGTCAATCTCCTAATGCCTCCCTCTCCCCATTTGATTATCCCATTTTAGCCCTCCTCAATCTATATATAACAATCAATACTATTTCTCATTCTTAATGAGATGTGTTACTTCTAAACCCTTACTCTGTACCCTTTGTTGGATGTATTGTAGTTTGATTATCATTGACATAACAGTTAATAACCATACATAGGAGAATATATACCAGGTTTGTCCTTGTGAAGCTGGGCTATGTCACTAAGGATGATTTCTTTTTTCTACATCTATCCATTTACCTGTAAATTTTATTATGCCATTTTTGTGTGTGGTGCAATGTGTGCTTTGAGCTTTAGTAAAGTTTCCTTTATGAATGTAGATGCCCTTGCATTTGGAGCATAGAAGTCCAGAATTGAGAGTTCATCTTGGTAGATCATACTTTTGATGAGTATGAAGTGTCCCTTTTTTTGATCACTTTAGGTTGAAAGTCCATTTCATTCAATATTAAGATGGCTGCTCCAACTTGTATCTTGGGACCATTAGCTTGGAAAATTGGGTTGAGTAATACTCTGTGTATAAGTACACTACATTTTTTTTCTGTTCTTTTATTGAGGAACACCTGGGTTGTTTACAATTTCTGGCTATTATTAATTAAGCAACAATGAACATAGTTGGGCAAGTGTGTATCCATTAACACGTAGTGTGTTTTGGGTATATGCCCAGGTGATATAAATGGCTTTGCAGGTAGTTTGGTAGATTTCCATCTTCATGTGAAATCGCTGCATTGATTTCATCAGTGACTTTACAATTTTGTACTCCTACTAGCTTGAATGAGTATCCTCCAGACTTAAAACTTTATCACCATGAGCTGTCATCTGTTTTTTTGATCTTAGCTATTCTCACCGGTATAAGAAGAAATCCCAAAGTAGTTTTGATTTCCATGTCGTGATAGCTAAGGACATAGATTGTCTTAAAAATTGTTAATGCTGAACTCTGGGTAAGAGCTTGTCAGTTCATTTGTTTTATCTGTCTAGTATACACACACACATACACATACACACACACACACACACACACAAACACACATAAACACAAGAAAACAAAACAAGTAAAACAAAATGGAAAAGATAAACCAAGCACATACAAAGCTATAAGTTTTCTCAAATTTGTACTTTTTTGTAATATAAGTGTAGTGACTGAAGAATCATTCCTCAAAATTTTTCCTGATCAAAACCACACATTTCGAGGTTCAAAATCAAACATGTCTTTTCTTTGTCTGGCTAGCACTTATTCTCTTATATTGGAAATGTCATTGTTTTGTAAAAGTGTTCATATCAATCCTTCATTAATTTTCAACTGTAATTTCAGATATGCAGCTTGCAGCTGGGTTTCTATAGCATGTAAGCAGATGTCCAGTATATCATGAAATTTTCAGGCAACCAATATGAGCATAGCTAGTACATTTTTTAGAAAATATCATATGGTGAATTTTAGTGAAAGCAAATAAAATATATTTGTAGCTTTAACAATTAATTCAGTTGCATTCTCTCAATTTTCTTATATTTGGTCATATGTATGCAATTCCTGATATATAACTACTTATTAATTAATTGGGCAACTCTTTTCCCTCTTCACTTCTAAAATAAAATATTAACTTTCATGTAAGCTATCAGTGATATGGTGAGAACATTGGGTAACATATTGTAAATTAACATAATTATATCAAGAGTTCCCTAGTGGTCAGAAACATTAGTATACAAATTGCTTTATGAATATGCATCTCAAGTATTTTTGATTTAGGTCATTTGTCACTAATATAAAAAACTTCAAGTTACTGCTAGCTTCTAAAATTTTGAAAGTTTCTGATTAGTGGTAAAGTTCAAACAAATTATGTTCCAGTAACATATTACACTATCATAATAGTTTGTTTATTTTATACTTTAATCATATCCATGTAATAATTTTCTTTTGTTTCTTTCTTTGTAGTTTTTAATAATTTAAGTGAACTGACTGAAGAACCATTCTTCAAAATTTTTTCTGATCAAAACCACACATTTTGAGGTTCAAAATCAAACATATCTTTTCTTTTTCTGGCTACATATCGTGTTCTCTTATAGTGGAAATGCCATTGTTTTTAAATCATTCCTTCATTAATTTTCAACTGTAATTTCAGATACGCAGCTTGCAGCTGGGTTTCTATAGCATGCAAGCAGATGTCCAGTACATAACATTTGGACAGGTCATAAGGGAACAAATGGTACTGCTAGATAGTTACGGTGGGCCAAGACAAACAGGTGCAGCTCAGTGAGTGAGATGTCAGAATGCTACTTTTTGGTGCAATCTAACCACTGCAGTAAGAATTAAACCACAGTTGCATACTAAGTATTCTTTTGATTTAACTAACTTAATATCATGAATATATAAGAAGTAATTAAAATAATAGTAAAGAAATGTTAGCAACTTAAAAATATTAAACACATGAAGGAAAACTATTGACAACAGTATAGTATAGTATAGTAACAGTTAAATATATTTCATTACAGAATGGTTAAAAGAAGGTATATTTTGTTGAACTATGTCCTGTCATTTAGGCATAGGAAGGATGCTATGAAGTAAATGATGCCATGTTATTATTGTTACAAAGTTCTCCAATCACACTGAAACAAAGACCATTGTCCATTGTCCTGAAAGAATCCCTCTGACTTAGTTTTCTATTATGACTTTATATTCACTAATACTCACATTGGCCACAATATGCTTGTGACTTTCTATAGGAATTTGTGTATGCACTACACTTTCTTATCTTTCCAGAAATCTTTTAGGAATATTTAAAGTGTTATGTGATGTTTGATCACTTTGTTAAAATCAATTACCAATATACTTTATCATTTCTGTTTGTTTATTTCCATTCAAATCTCACAAGAGACAATTATCTTCCTTATTGGGTCAATATTCATTTTTTTGTTCTCTGGGAAAATGTCTCTTATTAGACATTGAACATGTCTTCTGTAACTTACAATTATATTTCATCTTTCAAAATAAGGCCTTACATATAATAAAAGTTTTTATATTAGAATAAACATATACCATTGAATAGCATGTGTAAAATAGTTTCAGAATACTTTAAATAGAAATCTTCATAAAGTTTACAGTTTTGATGACCTTTAAGTTACTTGTGGTAGGATGAATATAACATTTCCAGATGAATTAAAATCATTCAAAAATTGCAAAAATCATATCATTTAGTGAGTTTGTTTTCCAATATAGTATACTGATTTTAAGCAATTATTATATGAAAATATAAAAAATAATTATTTTACTTTTATTTATACTAAATAAAGGTTCAGGTGGTTTCTATCTAATTATATAAATAGATTCATGTTATGTAAATAGATAGATAGATGACAGATAGATAGATAGATAGATAGATAGATAGATAGATGTGAGAGATTTCTTATTTGGGAAAATTATAAATGTAGGACAAATTTTATATATACTATGTAAATTTTGTTTCAAAAATTCTTTTTTTTTTTTTGGCTTATTCTTCTCTATACATTACATCCTGGCAGCAGTTTCCCCTCCCTCCACTCCTCTCAGTCCCTCCTCCTAAGTTCCCTCTCCTCCAGTTTTACTTTTTCTCCATTTTCCTTCAAATAAGTGTGTCAGCTTCCCAGGGACATCTACAAAATATGGCCTAACAAGTTACCTAGTATTTGTCTATGGTTCCCTGCATCTTCTCCCATGAGTTGCTGGATGTTGCCCCATGATGATAATTAGGCTAGGCACAGATCTATGTGTAAAACAGAATATCTCTAGGAATCATTTTTATTTTATTTTATTTTTTTGGAAGTTGTATTTGGTTCTATCCTCTAACTCTGGGATGTCCTACTTCTGGTTGCTGGCATTCCAGGTAGTGTCAGATTAAAGCATACATAAATGAATAGTGTTTTTCCATTGAGACTATAACATACACTGATATGTGAGGTATAAAGGCAAAGAAAAGCTTAAATAGCACTTTTGCAAGGGAATAGGGTACTCACACAAACAAAGATAAAATAACTGAACATTTTCATCTCAGATACAATCAATAAAGTTTTCCCTAATCATCACAGGATACTGAGGGAATATCACTAAACACTTGGAAAATGAACCAGAGAACAACACACAATGACATGAGACTTTCTTTATTACTCTCAGCCATGGTGTTCAATGGTTCTACACGTTTTGAATGTACACATTACTACCATTATTGATCTATGAGATAACCCTTTAGTGAGACACTCCGTGATAAGTATCCATGGTTATATTTAACCTTAATACATTTAACTTCAAATACCTGAGTCAGGTATTTAGATGATTATAGGGAACAGGAATGTCAGGAATGCCTGTTTTATTATTGAGTAGCAGGGTTTGATAGAAAAAATCAAAGTGGAATTTCATGGTCTGTATTTGTAAGCATACTAGGAGCAAAGCATTTCAAATGCATTGGGTAAAATTTAGCTGACTTAAGGCATTTGGCTATAACATAGATGCATGACTTGAAAGTAGCTATTGCAAATGTTGCACACATAATTTTTAGGAGAAAGACACAAACTATAAAATATTGTTATTGTGATAAATCTAGAATCAATAGTCATGTTTTCTTCACTTATTGATTTTTGTTTATAGTGCCAGAGAATAAAAGATTTGGTGCTTTAAAAAATGTCCATTAGGATACATTTTAATTCTCTAACAGACCTAGTAAAACAAGAACAGATGGTAAACAAAAATCTTAATTAGAAAACTGACATTATGAGAAATAAGAGAGAAAATTTTTGTGTTAAGTACACTTAGAAATTAAAGTGAACGTATCCTTTTTAAAATGTCAACATAAAAGAATGCTGTTATTTTAAAACTTCAGATTTTACATGAGCTTTTATGGATAATTAATGTTTAGAGGGAATGAGATAGGTATAGTATTAGTAAAAATGGTTATTTAATAACAATATTCCCACTCATTAAAATAATTTAACATTAAAAATCCTGTTGCCTAAAAGTAATAAAAATTATTTCCCCACAGGTTCATTCTGGGTCAGCATTCAAGGCATCTTTATAGATTTATATCTGACACTTTCATATCTGTTACTTCTGGAATTATCTCACCAGTAAAACTAATTGAAAAATATAAAAGTGAAGTTTAAAAGTTCCTTCTTTATCTATAGAATTGTTGTGAAAAGCAGGCTCTCAATCTAGCCTGGTTTTCCAGACTTATCATATCGTTTCTACTAGAAAGGTGCAACCTGAAATTTCAGACATATCCAAAGCAGAAGGAATAGATGAAAGTGAAGATCATTACAATGAAAGGGCACTCAGGATTGTGAAAATAAGAGATTGTATGCAAATCTTCCATGAGAAATAGGAACTGTGCTTTCAGAAAATCAAATTCCTAACTCTAGTGTCCAGATCAACAGAAGTAGAAAACTCTGTGTTAAAGAAATGCTATGCACTCACTAATAAGTGGATGTTACCAAAAATAAAAAAATGAAATTACAGAATACCCAAGATACAGTCCATAGAACTCAAAAAGTTTAAAAAAGTGAAAGGCCCAAGTGAGGACTGCTCAGTCCCACTTGAGAGGGAGAAGAAAGCAATCACAAGTAGGGAGGGAGGAAGGGAGGGACCTGGGAGGGAAAGTTTGTGTGGGGTCTTGGGGGGATAGGGGAACCTGATTTGGTATTGGGTGAGGGAAAGGACTGAAGCCCTGAGGGCCAGCAGAGAGAATGGAAACAGGCAACCTCTGGAAATTGGACTTTGTGGGGACCCTCCAGAATGCACCAGAGACCTGGGAGGTGAGAGACTCTCAGGACTCAAAGGGAGGGACCTTAGATGATATGCCTGACTATAGGGAGAGGGAACTTATAGAGCCCACCTCCAGCAGGAAGACAGGGCACCAAAGAAGGGAGAGGAGGGTCATACCACAGTCACAACTCTGACCCATAATTACTCTTGTGTGAAAGAAGTACAGGGATGGAAATGAAGGGGATTCTGAGGAAAAGAAGGTCCAGGGACAGGCCCAAAATGGGATCCACCTCAAGGGGAGATCTCAAGACCTGACACTATTAATGAGGCTATGGAGTACGCACAAAAAGGCACCTAGCATGACTGACCCCAGAAAGACCCAACAAGCAGCTGAACAGGTCGGATGCAGATATTTGCACCCAACCAATGGACAAAAGCTGCTGACCCCTGTTGTTGAATTAGGGAAGGCTGAAAGAAACTGAGGAGAAGGGTGATCCTGTAGGAGGACCAGCAATCTCATTTAATCTGGATACCTGGGATCTCTCAAACACTGGACCACCAAACAGGCAGCATATACAAGCTGTTATGAGGCCCCCCAACACACACACACTAGAAAACTGCTGGATCTGTGTTCATTCAAAGATGATGCACTTAACCCTTAAGAGACTGGAGGTCCCAGGGAGTTTAAAGTTTAAAGGTGGGGTGAGAGGTGGAGACATCCAAGTGGAGACAGAGGAGTGGGGAGGGATTATGGGATGTGGACCAATTCGAGGGTGGACAGGGGTGGGGGAAATAAAATATGGAATGTAAAAAATAAAAAATAATAAATCAAATAAGGAAAAAAAAAGAAATAACACTTGAAAGAACATGTTGCTCCTATCACAATTTGACATCACAAGACATACAGGGTTCAAGTACCTGGAACATATTTAAATGACAGACACATTGGTCCATGTGTCTATAATATCAGCACGCAACTGTAGAAAAGTGGTATATCTTAGTCATCTAAGTCTATCAGACCCGCTGGCCTGGCCACATGCAGCAGTCATGAGAGAGATCTTGTCTGAAAAGACAAGTTGGAAGCTGTATAAAGACCTGAGCCTGTCTTCTGAATTCTAGAAGTGCTCTAGGTCAACCGTGTTTACACTGACAAACACACACATGAAGTGAACACACGCACACATATCTCTTTCACACATGCAAACATAAATACTTAAAATAGTATATAAATAAATAAATGTTGATCATTTCTTATTTATATTGAAAAATTGAATTATTTCTAACTCAATAGATTATAGCAGGCTCTGCTACCATATATTTTGCCCTTCCTCACAACCCCTCCCAAGCCCTTAACATAATCCAAACCAATCAATATATATATTGACCCACAGCACTAGGTGGTTTTTAGCTTCATTCCAAAATCATTTTAAACTTCTCATCAATTTGAGTGGCTTTAGAAATTGTAGCAGATTTATTTTATAGATAAGAAAAGAGAACCCTAAACATTTCAACTGCTTATTTAATTTAAAAATAGCTAGCTATCAGACATGTTATATTGAAATACTTTGTGTGCTTGAATGTCATGCCTTGTTAAATTCAAGGTCCTGAAAGTTATATAATATGTACATAGTATATCTCTGCATATGGAGATGTGTACCATTGTCTCTGGTGAGTTAATATGTGGTGTGTGTATGTGTGTGTTCTACATAGCCATTAATTGTTTATACTATGCATGGGATACATGATTTGTAGCTGCTTAGTCAACATTGGTTGATGAATATTTAGAAACTGCTTTAAGAATATTTACATGTATGTATATGTCTGTGAATGAAAATTGAATGTGAAATTTCTTGTTTTGCAAATTTGAGCAAAGGGTAAAAATTTCAACATAAAATCATGATAAAACATTTTGAAGGAAGGTTAACATTTCAGTTTTGACCTCCCAGCTTGATAGCAGGCATGAATAGAACACATATCATTACCATAATATCACTAAGCCTTTTCCTTACATATGTTGATTTTAATGTGAGGGGCAATTTCAGTTGTTTTATTTCATACGATGTGGAAATCAAACTTTGTGTACACTTGTCCCATTACTTAAGTCCAAACATAGACTCTTCCTTTACTTTGGCAACTATATGTAATGTCTGATATACATATATATATATATATATATATATATATATATATATATATATATGTATGTGTGTTACAATATACATATGTGTGTTACAATATAGATAGTAATATGTTATATGTAATATCTGTAACATATAAATGTGTTATCACATGCATGAATATAGGTTATTTGACAAATATTTCAATATAAATATCTTATTACTTTCCTCTAACCATGGTCAGGAATCCTGATCAAGAAAATTTATGGAATAGTTTATTGAAGGCTTCCCTTTCAGAGGGTGAATCCAAGACTATCATGGTAAGAGCATGGCAGCAGGCAGGCAAATACAGAGCTGAAGCCCCAGGGACTGAACCACCAACTTCAGAGTATACATGGAGGGACCCATGGATCCAGTTGGATATATAACAGAGGATGGCCTTATCTGGAATCACTGAGAGGGAAGTCTTTAGGTTCTGTAGAGGCTTGATGACACAGGAGTGGGTGGGCAGGTAGTGGAAGACCCTCATAGAGGCAGGGAAGGGGGATGGGATCGGGGGCTTTCAGAGGGGAAACTGGGAAGGGGGGATAGCATTTAAAATATAAATAAATAAAATAACCAATAAAAATTCGAAATTTATTCAAAAGTAGGAGGCAGAAAGCTAACTGAGAAATTAATGGGCTTTTGAAGCCAGAAAGTCACTCCTAGCAACATTGTTCCTCCCTCAAAATATTATATTATAATCCCTGGTCTAAATCATCTTGTGACCATGCCAAAATACAAATGTACTTAGTGTGATTTCAAAAGAATCCATAGTCTTTCACACTCTTAATGTAGTTTTAAACTCTAAAGTCTCTTATGAGACTCAAGTTAATCTTTCACTTGTATTGTAACCTTCTCTAAAATAAGAAAAGCAAATTACATATATTCAGCACATAGCAGAGTGGAATATATATTACCAGTCCAAACATGAATAGTGGGATAGCCCTAGCTTAATGTAAGATTTAAGAAGAAGAAGAAGAAGAAGAAGAAGAAGAAGAAGAAGAAGAAG
>NW_022196915.1:76162623-76169660 GCF_008632895.1 Mastomys coucha
TAAAACCTGTGGTTATAAATCTGATGCCAAGTATTTTGATGGCTCATCCCTTCTATATTTCCTACTGTAACATACTTTTGACTCTTTTTCTAAAAACACTCCCTGAACATATCTCTCTTGAACATGTATCCGTGGCTCCATCATCTCCAACATCTTGTGATCTACAGCACAACCCAAGCTTTACAGTAGGAATGTGTGGCCTTATAAACCTCAAAGCCCAAGCAACCACAACGATATATGTCCACAGATGAAGCCATGCCACCTAATGTTTTCTAGACAATTCCACCAGCTGAGTTCACAGAACCAAGTATTCTAATGTGGGAGTCATTTTCACTCAAAACACCACATTAGATATAGATTATTTTAAAATGTATTTACATTCATACACACAAAAATATAGACTTTTACATATAGATTAAAGAAACTAAATCATAAAAATATAATGAAATATTTTAAAATTAAGAGTTTTAAAAGCTAAGAAAGATTTGAAATGACTATATAATTAAATGTGTATATTCTTGAGGCCACTGTAATAAATATAAAATTATAACTCTAAATCAAATATAAGTTAGTTTTAAATATGCATGTCCCTTGTAAAATCAGAATATATTAATTTATATATTTATTTTGGAGATAAATACTTTTTAATTCAAAATTAGTCTTAAAATTTTTTGGTGTTATTTGGTCAGAAAACTTGCTATCTTTTTTGTTTTCTTCCAGTTGCAATTCTTGAAAGTGTGCTTACATAAATTGAATCTAGCTAATCAATTCTGTCTCAGTTTTTTACTGTTATTAATTCCTGTTTGTCACACTGTGTAAGGACAATGGAAACTGATATGTTGAAACTGCCAAGCTTATTTCACACAACAGTAATCACAATAATAATTAAAAATATTTATCATCAATTAGACCAGCACCACTTGTTGAAGATGCTTTTGTTTTAAACCGGCCCAACTCCAGTGCCATCCATAGGCAAGCACCAAACCCTGACCCTATTAGTGATAATATGTTTGCAGACAGAAGTCTAGCATGGCTGTTCACAGAGAGGCTCCACCTCATTAGCTAATTCAGACAAATTCAGACATCTAAAACCAAACAGTAGTTGTTGCTCAGGGACTCTTATGGTAGAATAGGCAGAAGAATATCAGGCCTAGGGAAATAGGAACTCAACAGAAGACCAACGGAATCAACTAACCTGGATACTTGGGACTCTCAGAGACTGAACCACTAACCAATGAGCATAAACAGACAGGACATACACCTCCCCGTATATAAGTGACAGATATATAGCTTGGTCTTCATGTGGGTTCCAAACAACTGGAGCAGGGGCTATCCTAAAACCCATTGCCTGTACTTGGGGTGTATTCTTCTAGCTGGACTGCCTTGTCTGGCCTCAGTGAGAGAGGATGCACATAGTCCAGCAGAGACAATGTGCCAGTGTTGGCGGACACCCAAGGTGTCTCTCACATGCTCAGAGGAGGACACGGGAAGGTGGGAGGCAATATTGTAAGAAGAGAGTGATTGGGTGGGGGGCAGTGAGTGGGTTGTAAGTTGAACAAATACAAATACATAAATAAAAGATGAAAATTAAAAAAAATTATGTGTGTATAATAAGAATAAACACCAGTCCATGATTCTATATCTCATAGAAGCCAGTTCCCATCTGAAGACAATTTAATAAATTACTTTTAAAGATACAGCTCATTCTACTACATTTCATTATTTTGTTTCCATGAGCATCAGTTATATTGGAATAGATATTTTTTCACAATTTTTGCTTTTGTGAAAAATATTAAGTAGGCAGGTGTTTATGTTTTCTTGGCAAGGAGTTGTTAGAACAATTAATATACTTATATAATAAGTTACATGAGACAATACATTTTGTGTAGAATAATGAAAAGCTTGGTCCAAATAAAATACACAAGACAGTTATAACAGATATTTTAGAATAATCTTTTTTATTACAGATTCAATGTCTATGCATATTGGCCAGGTACATATAAATTTACATAAATAATAAGTATCCCCAAATTAAAAGAAAAATACAAAACATTTAAGTAGATAGAAGTAAGAAGAAAGAAAATTATAGAATAACCAAATACATAGTTACACTGAACAATGAATCATACTTTAATCAAAACAATGCCTATTTTGAAAAGAAGTATCTCTATAAGTGAACACATGAGTAGCTTTTAGAGATTTCTTAGTAAATTAGTATTTAATGACAAATGAAATACATAAAAAGTCACAGAGGAAGTTATTGCTCACCAATTAAAGAAAAAGAACATTTAAAAAGAGGAGTATAACAACCTTTGGATGTATGCCTGCCAATGGCCAAGCATAGAGGAAACATACTGACAATGTTTTACAAAATACTGCCCCTTTTTTGGATATTTGAGTTTGTACTAACTATAAATAAATATAAGATTTCTATATAAGATTGTAGAGGAGTGAATCATGCTAAACAACCCACAATTAATATTAAGGATCGTGCATCATATATCTTGTCTGATAAATTACTTCTTATGAAAATTTCATATTCAACAAACTCTAACTGAAAGAATATTATTGACTCTCAGATTATGCCTCAGTATCATATATATTCAAGGCACAACTATACTGATAAATACAGTATTTTCTTAGACTAGATTGTAAAACTCTTACAGGTTCATGTGCTAATTCTTGATTACAAATCTGTGGTGCTATGGTGAGATGGTAGAACCTTTAGAAGGACTGAGTGATAAACATTAGATCACTTGAATTAGAGCTCTGAAGGCTCCATCAACAATCTGTTTTACTCTATCCATTTTGGCTATCTTGAGGTAGGCAGCCATCTCTACCACAGACATGCCACACTAGTGTGACTTACCACAGCCTAAAACCAAAAACAAGGTGATCATAAACTGAAATCTCTAAAACAATGGGACAAAGTTAATTTTTCTCCTATAAACAAAAGCCAATCTGTCACAGTAACTGAAAGCTAGCAGATCTTTATTATTACAAACAGCCATTTCAATCTCTAATAACTTCCTCTCTTGTAGTTTTCCTTTTTGTTACTGTATCCATTCATCTTACATTGAAGACTCTCCTGTGAGATTCATCACTTAGCATAGTAACTTCATTGTTTTCTTCTACATCCTATCCTTATGCCAGAATCTTAGATAATTTTCTTATACTGGTACATATATATCACTTCTGAATATGATAGTCATATAAAGCAGAGACATTCTTGGATATGCCAGAGGAAACAAGCCGAAAAAGGTTGTGAAAAACATAAAGTACTTTTTGTTACAACTTTATGGGTGTATACCTTATAATTAGGTAAAAGTTACTTAAATCTATGAAATTCAAAAATTTACTTTTTTTTCTCCTCAATTTTTCATTTGTGCTGTGCCTATATATGTGTGTTTGCATGTACATGAGCAAAAGTATGTATGTTATATATACATGTTAAAGGGGAGGCCCAAGCTGATGCCAGAAATCACACTCCATTCCTCTTCTACTTTGTTCATAGGTAATAGAAACTTAGCAATTAGCTTCTCTTTAGCCAGTGTTTTCTGGGAATTCTTCTGAAGCTGGACTCAGAGGTGGGCTAACATGTTCACCTAGCACTTCTTGTGCTAGAGTTATGAACTCTGATACTCATGCTTGGGCAGTAAGCACTTTGAACCCTGAGGCACTTTCCTAATCTAAATGTCCTAATTTTTACTGGATATAGCATTTGATAAATCAGAAGATAATTATACCATAAGATTTGGAGATTTGTGTCATAGTACCACGTGATTTGTCACTTTACAAAAGAATCTAAAATGCTCAGGTCCTGTGGCTATCCTTATGACTTTCTAAATTATTAGGATTGTGACAATAAATTATATAAACACAAACTTATATACTAATATATATTAATGTGGATTCTAAGTTTTATTTTTTTCAGAGTCTGTTTTTATCCTCTGCCAGTTTTCTACGTCATCTTCATCCTCATTTCTGTAAAGCAGACAAGCTCCAAGGTGTCATAGATTGTTTTAAGTAACTAAAACCTGCATGGACATTATTCAGCAGTGTAGGGACAGGGAGCAGGCAGGTCGGAAGGCTGTTGGATTGGTTAATTCTCAGGTATTAAGTACATAAGTGTTTAGAAATCAATTTGGGAATCAGAGAGGATACAATTTCAGTGGAATCTAGCCTCAGATTCTGAGCAATGTATGCATTAAATTATGCTTGTTATTGCCAACGGTGTTGTATCTGAAGTGGAATTTTAGCAATTTCTCAGAAGTGACAGTTAACTTATAATCTCAGCATGTTCAGCATGCTTAATGAACTCCTTGGGGAGACCAGAATATCTGTAACACAATTAACTTCCCATTCTTATTTAAATGAGGAGTTTCAGAGTCCCTGATGGAAGCCTGCTTTTTGGCTACAGTTAGCAAATGTATGCTATTAAATGACACATAGAGCCTTAAGCTGAAATTTAGACTTCACTAATTTGTGCTGTGACATGTGCAAAGTGCTTTGGAGGAAATGGGAAACTCAGTTGTTTAAATGTAGTTGATGAAATGGGGATTATCACCCTTGGCTAAACTTATCATCAGCCTGATTGCTCTCCCCATTTTCTACTTTGACAGAGCAAAGCTTGTCAAGTCCTTCTCTGGCAATATTTGCTTCAGTTTTATCATTTTCTCATTACATATTAGGTTATTTATCTCAGATAAAACAAGTCCAATGAAATAATTTTCTTGTCCAAAGTAAATATTCATCAAACCAATGTCTAGTAAGAATGTAGGCCATAGTCTATAAAAATTAATTTGCATTTAAATACTGAAAAGTTAAGGTAAATGGATATAAGAAATGTTGAACCAAAAAAGTGTAACTCATGGCATAGTTACCTTAGTGATAATCAACAGCTCTCTAATTGGACTTAAGACATATTCAACATAGTTAAACATGCCTGCTACTGTAAACATAGTTAACTACTCAAGGCTAGTGAAATAAAAAATCATAGAGGATAATCTGTAGCCACCAATTTACTAAACCAACATAATCCCTAAACCTCTTTAAGTATTTGTTTTTATATGAAGAAGTAAGTATAATTGTACTCTATCACCAAGGAATCTTTTCCTTGCAACAGATGAGCATTACAGAAAACCACAACTAATCAAAATGCAGAGCTATGGAGCCCTATGCCAGTGGATGCAAGACACTATCACCTACCTAGGACAGAAAGAGTAGAAGAGCCAGAGGGTAGGGAATACCGGAAGACCATGTCTCCTAGTAGTTCCAGAAGCTACATTTATAAATTCTTAGCAACATGACCACCTACTACTGAGCAGAACAAGAACAATACAAATGTGAAATGGATGGGACAGAGACCATCAGGCCTCAGCCCTGAACAAAACATGCACAAGCTACTAAGGGATACTAAGAGTGGATTTAACAGTCTACTCCAGGTCCAGGGAAGGACACACCAAGTTGCTACTCAATAGCTAAAGGTCAGCCCTGAAAACACATACATGTATTATTAAACACACAGAGCAGCTTGTATATATATATATATGTATACATATACATATATATATATACATATACATATATATATATCCATTCATCCATCCATCCATACATCCATACATACATACATACATACATAACATTATTGAGGAAACTGCTCTGGCAAGGTATCACATCCAAAGATTTGGTCTGTGTGAGCTAAGGGGAATGCAGAGACACCCCCTAAGTTTAATTCTTCTGGCTGGTATCAGACTCAACCTTAGTATACACTGCCAGTCTCAAGCAAAGAAGGTAAAGTTGGTTTGTAGAAGGAAGTTTGAGAGTGACATTTAATTCAAAGGCCCGAAAAGGGATAATCATAGGAAGATTTGACAGAATATGTCAGAGCTTGGATATGTACAACTCATGTGAGACAGCCAGGATAAAGAGGCTCCTTACTACTTAAAATCAATGCAGAGGGAGTCAAGAAGGGAGAGAATTTCAATGAGTGCAGGTCAGTTGACTTCAGGTAATGCACTGGCATTCAAATCAGTTCAGACAGTGTAGCTAATACAGTACATTTGAATTAAGTTGATTACTTTCGTGAGGTCTGTTCAATTTGGGCAGTTCTTGTCAGCAAATGCAGTTGAAGCCAGAAAAAAAAAATTAAAAAGAAACAAGATTAAAACACATTTCTAGAGTTTGTTTGATGCCAAGCATCACAATTCACTAAGAAACAAAGAGAAGCTGGTTTAAATCAGTCAGCTTGGAGAGTTTTTGCCAGAACAACTGAGTTAAACCAGCTAGTCAGAGTTCAGTAAGAACAAGAAAGGGTGAGTTAATTCCCAGGCCTAGGCCCAGGAATAGCTAGATAGAAATGCTAAGGGCTCAGCCCAAGTCAGGTATTCATAATGCTTGGGTTTGTCTCTCATCTCATTCCTCCATCTGAAGAAATAAAGGAGACATTTACAAACATTTAAAAATTTAAAGGCCATCAATTTGAAGAAGCACAGGGAGTGTAATGTGGAGATAGGAAAGGGAAGAGAGAAATTATGTAAATATAATCTCAGAAATAAAATAAAAAATAAAAAATAATATATTTCTTATTTTAATTTTCAATTCAATTTTATAATTTATTTGTCTAATTTTTATTGTATATACAGCTGTAACAAATTTTATGTCATATACTTGTAAAAAAACTTAGAAAGCATAGAAAAGCTTTAAGATATGGACAAAAGCAATAAATTTCTTTGTAAGTATCCAGTTGTTCAGAAAATATTGCTACTAATTAACAATATCTCATGAAACTGAAGATTTTCTCCAGTAAAAAAGCAATTAAGTGAATGAAGAAACTATCTCTTTAGAGAAGAGAGAAATAAAACAGTTCTAACTAAATAGCTGACAGTACTTTACTGTATTTTATATTCTTGGTTGCATATTTCACTGTTTTGTGGATCAAGCACAACCCCAACACGTAGGAGGAATGTTTTAGGTTTGATTATTTGAATTCAGAAGTCCCACTGGAGCCCTGGCTTATACTTCTTTGTAGCAAG
>NW_022196915.1:76169679-76179679 GCF_008632895.1 Mastomys coucha
AAAAAAAAAAAAAAAGAAAAGAAAAGAAAAGAAAAGAAAAAAATATGAAAGAAGGAAGATTTTTGCATTTTACCTTTTTGTCCTCACTTTATTTAGCAGGTAAGTTCATTGATCCTGTTGCTAAGACTTCCTGCACTCACTGGAATTAGAATGCTATTTC
Source organism: Mastomys coucha (assembly GCF_008632895.1). Lineage (NCBI taxonomy): Eukaryota > Metazoa > Chordata > Mammalia > Rodentia > Muridae > Mastomys > Mastomys coucha. The sequence goes on from NW_022196915.1 coordinate 76,169,840, forward strand.
TTTGAGATCCCAATATACATCGAAAACTAACAACTTTCAATAAATTTTCTGTGAATCCAGTAACAGTTTGGAGCTGCTGAGACATCCATTCCTTTGTATGGAACAATATTTTAGATCTGTATAGTATTTCCAAATGATTGTGAATGTTCTCAAAGTCACAGAAGGCTCCCTTCAAATTGAATAATTTCTTATTCAAGGAAATACAATATTTCTCAAACACAAATATGAATTCTAAAGTTGTAGTTGAGGCAGATGCTCACAGCCAACCATTACACTGAGCACAGGGACTCTAATGGAGGTGTTAGAGAAAGGACTGAAGGAGTTGAAGAAGTTTACAACCCATAGGAAGAACAATATCAACCAACCAGAACCCCCCCCCCCCAGAGCTCCCAGGGACTAAACCACCAACCAAAGAGTACACATGGAGGGACCCATGGCTCCAGCCACATGTGTAGCAGAGGATGGCATTGTCCCACATCAATGGGAGAAGTCCTTGTTCCTGTGAAGGCTCGATTCCCCAAGGTAGGGGAATGCCAAGGCAGTGAGGTGGGAGTGGGTGGGTGAGAGGGGGAAGGGATAGGAGGCTTCCAGAGGTCAAAGAGGGAAGGGTATAACATTTGAAATATAAATACATAAAATATCCAATAAAAAAGGAAATAAAAAAAAAGTTGTACTTGTTTTAAAATAAATGAATGATATAAAAGTAGCATATAATATAATTTTATATTTAAGAAATTGAAATAGTATTTTATTAAGTCCTCAAAATTAAAGACAATTCTTGATTTTTTAAATCATGGTTGTAGTCATAAATGGTCCTGATTCATAATGGTCCCATCAACCCTCTCTTTCAACTACAAAGCTGGCCCACATGTATATATTTAAGACAAGCATAGTCTTTGACATCACCATTTTCCCCCAGACAGGTTGACCCAGGTCTTGAACTGGTTTTACATTTAAAGGATAGATCAGATATAAAATGGTTCTTTAGTTTTGTAGCAGCCCAGAGTAGTCCATCAACTTCCTCCTAAGAACGTAAAACATGAGAATTCATAATTAATCTAAACTTAACCGAACATCAGTTCGGAAAAAAACTGTTTTCTTTACTTGGGTGGCCTGATGAAAGCATCAAATATGTTTTGCATAATCACAGTTTGTCAACAATAGGAAATTGCATAGACAGAGGAAGATGGCTGACATTTCATTCTGCCCTTTTCTGGGATGAGCCCAGGCTCTGCTTCCTCACATTAGAGCTATGTCTAACCTGGTCTAGCCTTGGATGGATTCTTTCACTTCACTCAAGCATAATTATGCTTTTAATTGGTTTCTCATTCACTTACAGTTTTGCTGTTGGGATGATAGTGAATAAAACTGATGAATCATTCCCCTGTGTTTAATGAAGGACTCTGAAGACCTCAGCCAGTCTGAATGACAGATCGGTCAGGATGAGGCCAAGAAGGAGCAATCTGTTTGCAAAGGCCTTTTGACCTTTCTTTTGGTTATCAATATTTCAAAAGTTCTATCACTTTCCAATCCCTTAAAGGGTAACCCAATGCCTTGCAGTTTAAAATTAGGTAAGAGGTTGGGCGACTGAGCAGTTAAGAACACGGAGTCCTTTATCCTGAGGAGACTGACTCCCTGCACCCACATGGTGGTTTACAACTGACCCATCCGTTATTACCTTTCCACCGGGCATGCCTGAGTTACACACACAAACATGAGAGCAAAACACTCCAATTAAAATGAGTTGAATACGCTAGTAGAGTGACTGCAGAAAAATTAATTCAATGAATTTTTTTTCCTTACTGACTTACTTTTAAGAAGCAAGTTGGTTTATCACATAACACTACAGTGTCCCCTTAAATATTAGCGATGCTAGAATATCTTCCCTTTCCTTCTCAATTTGACCAGATAATTCTGCAAGAATGAAAGGATATCGGATGACTTTAAATCTGAAGTTTTATTAAAGTACAGGCAGGATGGTATTTGATTTCTTTTGAGTTGACTATTGGACAAATAACTTTGTATACTTTTCTGCTCTACAGGAGAAGGATAAAAGACTCTGGGGAAGATGATCTGAAACTGAACCTATCCTTAAGGCACTTCTCTCCACTGAAAGCTAAGAACAGAGTGCAAGACTAACAGAAATAAATCCACATGCATTTTATGTATTTAACAAAGGCTTACTACGAAGCACAGTAGCTGACAAGGGGAAAACATCAACCAACAGTAACAGATGGTTTAAGAACCTGAGTCTCCAAGAAGCAGGGAAAAGGGAAGGAAGAAAGGAAAATGTAATAATTTAAAAAAATAACAGGTAATTAAAGAAAAATTCATACTCATTTAATAGTCAATAGTTCTTACTTTTTAAATATGATAAATATATGACTTTGGCTATGAAATTAAGTTCATTCTTCTGAATTAGTTGTATTATCTATAAACTACCGAAAAATGGGGGGAGAAAGAAGAATCAGGTGGGGATATAATTGAATTAAATACACCTGTGACATGATAACTGATAAAGGTCTTGAAATCCTGTATGTTGTATTATGCTTTTTAATATCCTTGAAATTTTTAGTAATAAACATTTAAAGCAAAATCTTGGTAGGATGAAATACTGCAATAATTACCAGGATTATACACACTTGTTTATAAATGTACTAACTACAGAGATGATTCAAATACATCCTTGTATAACTTTTAAAACCCTATTGGCTTTTTTATGAGCAAAATCTGAGATGTATTATTATAATCACTCAAAGACATAGCACAATATTTATGAATTCATTAATAAGCTAGCCTCCTCATTGTACTCAGAAGACTAAGGTAAGCATAAATAACTTGTTGATCCTTTTAAAACTATTCATGTGAGGCCACACTTACATATTGCAAAACTTTTACTTAACAAGTCAAAAATCTCACTCTTGTTAAAAATAGGAGAGAAAAGTGGCTGAGGATTAAATAGCTCAGGACTGTGGAGCAGCTGCAAATACATCTGTTTTATCTCAATGCATCAGATAACCTGTGAAATACCAACATTTTAATAAATATAAGACATTATGACAAAAATAAAAATATAATGAATATACCCAGGTTTAAAATTATCTAATTTGAGAACAATTATGTCATTATGAATTTCATCAGTCTCCTAAATGCATATTATAAACTTGTTCAATGTTAAACATTCACTATATCTTCTTTAAAATTCTATATTTTATGTAGATTCACATTAGATTCAACGGGTCTAAAATTAAAGCTATCTAATAATGATGCGGTCTACATGGCTAATCTCAGAACATTTGACTTTACTTCAGCACTTACCTGTTTTATTCAAAAATCACTTAGGAAATGTCATTTATTTCTCCTACACTTTAAAATTCTTTTCTTAAATCCTAATGCCTCTTCTGTGGAAGACTATTTTAAGTATCAAAGAAATTAGACTTCTCTGCTGATTCTCTAGAAATGTATCTTACTTCACTAGGATACCTGAACAAAGTAAAACAATCCTATCATGTTAAATTCACCAAAATTAATTTTGATCAGTATAATTTCATGTATAGTTTTATAAACAATTTCAGAAGAAATGTACCCAAACCTAAGTACTAAGGAGGGAATAAATATTTTACATTTATTTTAAATAATACTTCAATATAATTTTCCACAAAATAAAATCATTTGGGGTACATTGCTCATGTTCAATTTGCTTAATGTCTTTTAATTTATTTTGCACAAAATGAACACAAAACTTCATGTAAGAAAATCCGGAAGAAGTATCAAAGCAATATTTGAATATTTAATAATACTTGAGATGGTGTGTTAGTTTTCCAGGACTGTCTTCATAAAGAACTAGAGACAATGCTGCTTTGTTTGTTTGTTTTTCGAGACAGGGATTCTCTGTGTAGCCCTGACTGTCCTGGAACTCTCTCTGTAGACCAGGCTGGCCTTGAACTCAGAAATCTGCCTGCCTCTGCCTCCCAAGTGCTGGAATTAAAGGCGTGCACCACCACAGCCCAGCTGACAATGCTGCTTTAACAGGAAATTTTACCAACAATTCTGGAGAACTAAAGATCTAAGAAAAAAAGAAAGAAAGTTTTGGCACCAAGTACTTTTCTCCTATGTTCTGCCTCCTTGGCCTCTAGATCAGTTTTCTCCATGTCTCTTGAAAATGTCTTTGTACTTTCTCTGTTGATACAGGCATTTTCTTTTCTTCTGTGAACACCAGACTCTTTTAGTTTCCTTTAGCTTAATATTTTGGGGCTTTTGAGATTCTAAATATTGATGTATTTGCTATCTGGTAAAAATTAAAATTGAATGTTCTCAATTTGCTGAAAATTCTATAAAATCTAGTCTTTGATGCCAGTAAAATACCTTTGCAATTCCCTGGGGCCTAAAGTCTCTTATGGGTTAGGTACATTCTTCCCTTGCTGAGGCCAGACCAGGCAGTCCTTTGATGTATATTTGTCAGGCCCTCGGACCAGCTATGGTATGCTGCCTAGTTGGTGGATCAGTGTCTGAGAGATCTCAGGGGTCCAGATTTGTTGAGAGTGTTTGTCTTCCTATGGGATCAACCTCCTCTTCAACTTCTTCCAGATTTTCCCTAAATCAACCACAGGGGTCTCTATCTTCAGTTCATTATTTGCGTGTAAGTATCTGGATCTGAATCTTTCATTTGCTTGTTGGGCCTCTTGGAGGACAGCCATGCAAGGCTTGTGTATGTAACTAGAGTGTATGTAACTAGAGCAGACACCATGACCAAGGCAAGTCTTATAAGGACAACATTTAATTTGGCTGGCTTACAGGTTCAGAGGTTCAGTTCATTATCGTCAAGGTGGGAATAGGGCAGCATCCAGGCATACATAGTGCAGGAGGAGCTGAGAGTTCTAAATCTTCATCTGAATGCTGCTAGCAGAATATTGACTTCCAGGTAGCCATGACAAGGGTCTTAAAGCCCATGCTCACAATAACACACCTACTCCAACAGCACTACACCTTCTAATAGTGCCACTCCCTGAGCCAAGCATATACAAACCATCACAATCAGTAATAGTGTCAGGCTTTTGGAGCCTCTCCAGCCCCAATTTGGGGTGGTCACTAGACCTCATTTTCCTCTGAGAGCTATGCTTTGAAATGTAAACTAAAATAAATTATTCTCCCTCCAAAAAGATATCTTTGAAATTACTAAAAGTCTTGATTCTATATAATATGCTTGAAATAAATCAGCAAATTCAGTTTCTATCCATAAACATGACTTTTCTTCACCAAATGTTGTCACTAAATGCAAAAGTACAATTTTATTCTTCCTGAATCAGTCAGTAATAAACTAAGTTTTGTATTCAAAGCACTTAAAATTATTTTATTTTATTTTTACACGTTCATTTTAATGAACACTAACTTGCAACTATAACCTCTTTGAAACACTGTTCTTTTTGGTTTGCATCATAAGCATTAATAGGATAATTGTTATTATTGTTATTTTCTACATCAAAGAAATTTTAGAGTGTTCAGAATGCCTAAGATTGTGCCATGAATATTCTAGTTGCTTTGAAAAATAATTGGGTTAAGAAAATTCCAATCCATTTAGTAAAGGATGAATACTGAAAACTGGCTCTTTGTAGTGCTATTTAGCTCCGATAACCTAGGACAATGAGGAAGAACCATGAATTTGTGATGTAGCCAACATAGAGGATACATTAAAGTTCATAGGTAAGGCAGAAACTGGAGATTTGAATGAGACTGGCCCCACAGTCTCCTGTAATTGTAGTGAATGCTTAGTATTCAGGTGATGGGCTATCATGAGCAGATTAGGAGATGTTGGACTTGTTGAAAAAGATGAACCACTAGGATGGGCTTCAAGCTCTCTCTCTCTCTCTCTCTCTCTCTCTCTCTCTCTCTCTCTCTCTCTCTCTCTCTCTCTCTTTCTTTCTCATTCTAGTAGCTTGGCTCCCTCATACTCAGTCATGCTCATTCTCACTCTCTGCCTTCTGTCTGAGGATCAGGATGTAAACCTCTCAGCTATTTCTCCAGAACCATGCTCACATTTACCTTTATGATCCTGCCATGATGAAACTGGACTAAACCCAAGAAATTGTAAACAAGATGCCAATTTTATGATTTCTTTTATAAAAGTTGCTTTTGTCATACTGTCTCTTCACAGCAATAGAACACTAACACACACACACAGGCACATGCACACGTACACACAAACACATGCTCAAAGTATTTAGAATTAGTTAAACTTTTCCTTCTATAATCTGTGGCAGTCAAGAAAACAGGGTCTCGATTTATACCATTGGTTGTACTTTTAAAAACTCTGGCTGGAAACAAGAATTTGTTTAAACCTATGTTGAGAGAAAAATAATTTACTAAGATACTCTGATTACTTCCTAAATAAAAGATAACTCAAATTATCAAAGTATCTTTATAGCTGTCTAGATACCTATGTGTGTGTGTGTGTGTGTGTGTGTGTGTCCACATCCCATAGCCAAACCTGTAACTACAAGCACCAGAATTGTAGTTCAATATTTCTTATTCATTTGAAAAAAATCTGTCTACCTGGTATCTAGGTAGTATCTTAAACACACATACTCAAACTGAATTCATTCTATTTTGCACACAAGCTGATTGAAGAATTTTTATTTGCAGCTTTGATTTTGATCATTTCAGACACCGATATTGCATCATACTAAGCACTGTTATCTTTTTAAGAGCCTATTTGCATAATTTGAGACTACAAAGTCCTTTGCCTTATTCACAGTTGAAATCATAATGAGATTTTAAAAGGCAGTCTGAAATGTCATAATGTACAATCTTCCTTTATTTACTACCACAGAATAGTGTCAATATAGTCTTCACTGTTTAATATTCATTCCATTCATCTTTTTTGAGCACTCTTACATTTTGTATAATATTTTCTACTTGGTGGTAAAGGATATAATGCCTTGAAAAATGTTTGCAAGTTTATGTTAAAAATCAAATTTGGTAAAACAATGTTTAGTGAAAAGATTTCTGTCTCTTTTTTTAGTACTGATTATCCTATATGTATAGATATGGTCTATGAGGTGGAAAAGGGCACATTTAAACTTAAAGATATTTATATAAATTATTTTCCCATTAAAATGTTATTTACCTACAACACAACAAATGATGCTAGTAACTATACAAACCATTGTTTCTTAAAATGCAGTTATCTGATATTCCTGGTAAAAGAATAGTGAGTGTTAATTTGAGTATTTTCTTATGGACAATGTTTCAAACAGTCCAATCTTAAAGTCCTTCCATTTGAAGCATCATAGAACTCTTTCTTAATTTGTTGGTTAAATAGTGATGTAAGTCAAGCCATCGAGGAATGATGAAAAATGATTTCCATTTTATATCTAAGCAACAGGTCATTCCTACAGTACCTTTGTTTACTGAAAAAAATTAAGGTAAAATAATTACTGTATAATTTCTTGTGTTTCTTCTTAGAAAAGGGGGCTATATAAGTCAGTGCTCTTTAACTGAAGTATTTTATAAATATAAATAAATTTGCTAAAAGTCTCCAGTTATTAAAGAGAGGGCAGAGGATTCAAAAACTTCTATCCTGGGTAGGCACCGAGGAATATTATTTGCTTTCCTAGGTATTTAAACAATTTCTGACTGGTAAAAAGTAATCCTAGATAAAGTGTACCTAGAGATTAGCAGTAGGAGTTTGCTATTATTGCTGTTGTTATTTTCCCTGCTGAGTGGAAACTAAGAATCATCTTCCTAGGTTAAAAATAGCTCCCAGCCATGCAGTGCACAATGTCTCTTAGATGTACTTACCAAATTTTATGGATACATTTGTCATAAGTTAAATATTTAATATGATTTAATAATCTCTTCTACATAAATCAGCTGTTTTAAGAGTCTCTATCGATAGCTCTATCTGAACAATTCTATAAGTGGTATCTGATGTTAGAAAAAAATATGTCTATTGAGAATGTACATGGTTTTTAGATCAGCTCAAAACTTATACTAGTTATGTTTAGCTTTTGTTTCTGTTTCTTATTGTTACTAATGATCAAACATAGGTATCCTGACCTGCTAGGCATACTCTTAACCACTCTGCTAATTCACCCATCCTGAGAATGATATAGATATATTTAAGCACTCAATGACAGTTCTTAAAAGAAATAGCCTTAGACGTTTACATCTCTTCTGCATCAAAAAACAATTATAAAGAACCATTATAAATTAATTCCGTTACAATGAATGGCAAGAATCAGGAAGTTAAATAGGTTCTCTAACAATGAGAGAGAGATGGAGAGAAGGACAGGGGAGGAGAGGAGAGGAGAGGAGAGGAGAGGAGAGAGAGAGGGAGGGAGGGAGGGAGGGAGAGAGAGACAGAGAGACAGAGAGACAGAGAGACAGAGAGACAGAGAGACAGAGAGACAGAGAGACCAAAGGAGTAAGCTCACAAAGTAGAAGGACAGCATAAATTATGAAGGAAGAGAAGGTTCAAGACAGCAATAAGAAGACAGCTCTGGGCATCCATTTTACAGCTCACCAGTAAGAGTAAAGGGAAGAGAATTTTCATGCAAAACGATTAAGCTCTTGAGTAAGGGCAGCTCATTAGGAAAAGGTTTCAAATAAAATTGTGCTATTCCATTCAATGGATTAGCAACTAGAGCAGAGAAACAGGTAAAGCCCACATTTTAATCCTCAATATTAAAAGAATTAAGAAGAATGCATGGGTAGTATTATAAACAATAAAAGTTAAATCACTAAAAGAGAAACTTGATGAATCAAATGTAAGTCAAAGTTGGCAGAATTGTCAATAGACTACAAAGAGTACTAGGAATAGAAGACAACTTGGAGAAAATATTATATTCATATGCCAGGAATGAAAAATATGACCATAGTTTCCAAGAAATCTGTAATACAATTATTTCAATCTTTGTAATCTGTCTGATAGAAAGAGGAACTACAGTAAACTACTATAAATATAAAATCTAGTAAACAAAATTAGAGCAATTTACAGTTATAAGTAGTTTGGCCATAAAAAAATAATTTAAATTCCAAACAGAATAGGTCATGGACAAATTGTTTAATGACTTCTAGCAATAAAGATTTAAACTACACAAAACAAAGGAACAATATATAAAGCTAAAAAACAAAATTTCACCTGCCCCTAGAGGCTTTGCAGGTGTGACTGCTGTGTCACATGTGCTTCAGTCGGTAGCAGAGAAGAGAGAGCTTATGTCTAGGTTCAGTTTTCTGACCTATGAACATCTGAAAGACCACTAGCCTAACATTCTCTGAAAACAAAAAAGTCTGAGACCACCAATAGTCCGTTTCATGGTGCATGGAATGAGAGCTAGGCTGACATGACCACCGGACATGCACAGACCTGGGGGGAGCAGACAACGCCTGAAATGATCTTTCCCTGACACTGTAATGCATGGAAGGGGCATAGGACTCCTGAGACCATTCCAGTACTGACTCCAGACACTCAGTGATTGTGAGTGACATTAAGGAGAATACAGAAATGGTGGAGAAATGGAAAAGTAACAAGTATGCCAGCACAATGAAGGAAGATAGAACTAGAGACACGTAGGTAGTGAGGAAAAGCCTGACGTAAGTAGTTGGTGATGACACTTGGGACCATGTTGGGGTCATTATCTGTGCTGCCACAAGAGGTCATGTCTGTCTTTGTCTATGTCTCTATAGCAGCAGGGGTCTGTTACCAACGACGGCCAGACAGATGAACCTCATCTTGGCTGCTGGCCAGGCACAAGCTGATATCTGATGGGCTGTACAGAACCTGACCCACCCCTATCCTGGACATTAGGGGAGACCTGGCCTAGGGTCCTGAGACCAGGAGAG
>NW_022196915.1:76182179-76199086 GCF_008632895.1 Mastomys coucha
ACCGTGCCCAACTCAATGAAACAACAAAACAGATTGGTTTTTAAAAAATAAAAGTGCATGGCTTCACTATCATTTTTTTATCACTAGAATGGGTCCTCCACACTAGAAAGTAATAAAGGATGTTCAAAGCTCATCTGCAACATATGTTAAAGGGACTAAATATACAAGAAAATTCACCAACTGTATACCATATATTCTTTAGAGAAGCTCATTACACTTTCTACAAAAACCCAAGAGATTTCAGGCCACAAACAAATCTTAGCAATGAAAAGAATTGGATTACTTTTTGTAAATTCCAAATAATACTAAAAATAAGTCATCAGAATATAATACTTAGTGGTCATTGAAGAAGCTATGGAGAGAAAATGGATGTTCAAATGAACATGTAAACATGTAAAATGTGTACATTCTTATCAAGCATTTGAAGTTCAGGAAGGGCATTTTTAGAAAAATGTTTTTGCCTTAATAAATAGGGCAAATTTAGATAATATAATGCTCTACTTCAAGTTCTTACAAAATCAGAAACAACTCAAACAACATTGAAGTAGATAGAATAATAAGATCTGGGCATATATCAGTAAAATTGATACTAAAAGAACAAACTGAGAATCAGTGAAGTCAAAGTTGATTACAGTAAGGTTGACAGAAATTCAACCAAACTAATCATACTATCCAGGTTTAATGTCACATGTCACACAGAGAAGAACCATTGTTTTCCTTTCTAGTACTTGTAGAATAACTAGGCTAGCTTGATCAAGTACAAAATTTAGTATGGTCATTTTAAGAGTATATGCATATATATGTGTATGTGAGTGCATACATCCATATCTCTGTAATAGCCTGTTAAGTCTATATATGGCTTGAATGAGCAGTGAGTAATGGATAAGCAATTAGTATGCTCTACTCTGGGCAGGGCTTTCTGTATTCCTCAGTGGTGTATAGTACTTGGGGAAAGGTTGAGGTCTCATGAGCATTTCCAGATCTGATTAGACAAGTTCACTGGTATCATCCTCATTCAGTTTACTTTTGGAAGGTAAGGTTTGCAAGACTATGAGTGTAGTTTCTAATGTTACTAGAAGACACAATCACATGGCAAAATCCCTGATCCTCTGAATCTTAGAAACCTTCTGTCCCCTCTTCTACATTGTTCCCTGAGCTTCAGGTGTAGGGTGTATTGAAGATGGATTATTGTGACTGTGCTCTACAAATAAGAACTTTGATTGGTTTTGATTCTCTGTAGTATCTGTGGCAAAGAGAGGATGCCTTGATGATTGTCATGTCCCTTTTCAGTTATCATAGATTGAGGGAGGATTTCATGTAATGGAAGCAATCATGTAACCACCTCCTTTAGTTTGTGCTAATGGCCCAATCTTAGTACATAATGTGGTACGTTGATTCATCACAGCAAATTCAGTACTTGTGTTTGGTGACAAAGGAGTATATTTAGTATCTTCTTGTTCCATTAAGGGTGAAATGTCTGCCCATGATATTTGGGGGTTTAGGAGTAGTAATTTGGGTAATAAATAATAGGAGGGTAATACCTCCCTGACTTTTTCAAAGTGTCTGTTCTTATTATAAAATGTTTCCTTGCCATGATATTTTATTTCTTGCAAATCACTTTGCTACGTGAATATCCAACCAAATTCATGTTTATTTAAGAAGTTGATGATGGGAATATTAGTCAACTTCATGTGTTTCCTTTTTCTGACTGTATTTTGTTTTAATAAAAACAACTTCACCTCTATGTGTTAGGGGAATAGATATTTATAGTTTGACCATAATATTCTTAGATTACATTATTTATCCATTATTTCTATATATAATTTATTCCAATAGTCATATTTTTAATCTTAATTTTATGTCTATGGACCATCTAAAACATTCACTTCTTCACTGTATATCCAACTTGGTCTTAAGTCAACTGAAAAATAAATATTTGCCTGAAAACTCCTAGCTTGACAACTATAAATGTAGTGTCTACTTAGTAAAACCTCAAGGCTATTTCTTAACTCAGCACTTTAAACTGCACTTGAGCAATTTCTCTCAGTTCTATAAAATGAAAAACTGAACTACCCCAGATTTGGTCCACAGTAGAAAAATCCTTAAGTGGCGAGCAGACAATTTCCTTACAGCTCCAGAAATGTAATGACACTTTGAATCAATAAAGATACATGAGAAGGGAATCTCTAAAAATAGCTCTCCAATAACTCTAAACCAAGATTCTTAAATCTCTCCTCAAGGACAGGATTTCTTCAGTGTCTGGTGCCTTTTGTCAGGGGCTTTTTAATAAGAGTGAAAGAGCTTGTGTCAACGACAGAGCTTCATCACTCTGCTGAAAATAGAAAGATCATCAGTCCAGTAGACATACTTTCTTCTTGAACTCAATGTTATTTTTTTAATTAGAAGACTATAATATTATTCATATGAATGGTGATGCCATTTGTAGGAGAAACATACGACAGCTTTGATTCACATGATGTGAATATGTTTAGTAATTACCTTTGTATTCATAAAGGAGGATTTATTCTTACTGGTCCTCTTTATGAAAAAGTCTGTGACCTCTATTTCACTGCCTTAATATTTTTAAAAAATATTTCTTTTAAACAATAGCAAAGAAATAATTGATTCTGTATTTAAAATCATATTAGAATAAAAACCTAGCTATGGATGTGTGTGTTCATCAGTAACAGCAAGCACTAAAAGGATTTCCAACCAATTTGCACCCAACCAATGAACAGAAGGAGCTGACCCCTGTTGTTGAATTAAGGAATGGTGAAAGAAGCTGATGAGGACAACCCTGTAGGAGGACTAGCAGTCTCAATTAATCTGGACCCCCGAGATCTCTCAGACACTGGATCACCAAACAGGCAGCATACACCAGCTGATATGAGGCCCCCAACACACATACAGCAAAAGACTGTCAGGTCTGTGTTCATTCAGAGATGATGCATCTAACCCTCAAGAGACTGGAGGCCCCAGAGAGTTTAGAGATCAGGTAGGGTGGGGTAAGTGAGGTAGAATGTTTAACGTCACAATATTTACAATGTAGAATCATTACTAAATACATCAAAGAACAAAGGAAGGTGAGGAATTGTAACACAGACTCCTAAAACCTATAAATGCATACAGCTGGCAAAGAGAGTTTTCGTGTTCTATGTGTCTTTTCATTCATAACTGATGAACCCCAACAAATGTATTTCCCTGTTTCAGATCTTGAAATGATGTGAATATCTAGGATAAAGTATGGGGAACATTTTGATTGTACAGATTTTAGAAGAGAGTGACTAATCTCATTTGGCAGATACATTCTTATTTCAGGACATTGCATTTCAAACATATCCTACAGTCATCATAGGAGATTCCAGGAGGGACAAAAGGCATAAAGGAGTTACTGGGAGGAAGTTGTCCTCCAGGATGGACTCCACATACCACAGACATGATACCTAACTTTAGATGGGAAAATCACATAACTCTTTAGAAAACTGAAATAGTAACTAACATGAAAAGTCTTTATAAGTTAAGTACATTTATGCCAGTAGTTGATTTTTAATAAGTTGAATGGTAAAATCTATTACTATTTTGATTTATACAACTTATTGGCTTATAAAAGAATTATAAAATGAAGATGAGACTGAATTAAAGGACATCAAGAGACTGCCCCACCTGGGGATCCATCCCATATACAGACACCAAACCCAGACACTTGCAGATGTCAAAAACTGCTTGCTGACAGGAGCCTGATATAGCTGTCTACTGAGAGGCTCTGCCAGAGCCTGACAAATTCAGAGGCAGATTCTCACACCCAACCTTTGGACTGACCACGGAGACTCCAATGGAGGAGTTAGAGAAAGGACTGAAGGAGCTGAAGGGTTTTGCAGCCCCTTAGGAGGAATAACAATATCAACCATCCAGAGCTCCCAGAGCTCCCAGGGACTAAACCACTAACCAAAGAGTACACACGGAAGGACTCATGGCTCTATCTACATATGTAGCAGAGGATGGCCTTGTCTGGCATCTATAGGAAGAGAGGAGGTCCTTGGTCCCAGTGTAGGGGAATGCCATGATGGTGAGATGGAAGTGAGTGGATGGGAGGTTGAGTAACCTCATAGAAGCAGGGGGAGTGGGAAGGGGATAGTTGAGTTCAGGAGGGGAAACAGGAAAGGGGATAACATTTGAAATGTAAATATATAAAATGTCCAATTAAAAAAAAGAAAAGAAAAAACAGAAAACAGATATAAATAGGGTTTGGCATTATTTAATTTAAAGTATTTCTAGATTGAAAATGCAAAATATGTTAGTATGAACTGTAAAATAAGTTCACTTCTCTGCTCTTATGAAAACTTTAAGGTACTTCTGTTAAGCAAAACCATAGACTATTATACAGAGTCCAGTGAGAAGTTTCTTTATTCATGCCAAGTTCTATGCTTAATTATGAAACCGACTATTATGTTGAAAATTTTAATTTCTGATGCTTTTTTTTTAATCTAATATGTCTTGGATGAAACTGTTCTTTTTTTCTGTTATTTTACAGTTATTTATTTGGAGATGTTATGTCACCAATTCACGACAATTATGTCCATAGTATTCTTAGCATGAGAAGAATTTCACTATTGTGAAAGTACTTTTTTCCACATGCCCTTTTTTTTTTAATTAACGTGAGATAATACATAACAAAATCTATACCTTAGATTTAATTAGTTATCCTCTGTGACTATGAGATAGAAGCCTATATTTCTTCAGCTGTAGCTAACACAGAAGGAGCACTTCCAATACTTAAGAGGTAACCTTTTTCTGATCTATGATGGGACATGCATCAGTCACCTTTTCTCAAGGAAAATGCTACAAATTTTAATAGATCAAATCTCTCGGGCAAAACAATCCATTCTGTACACAGGTGTTAGGAGGACAAGACCCTAGAGCTTCAAGAGCAAAAATGGTACTTATTTGGTCTATTCTATCACTTCATAATGATGGCTTCAAAAGCTACAGAACACATTTTATTTGCATGATAAAATGAAAACCCATGTTGAACTGTGTTTGCTCTTTGGAGACCACACAGTTTTTTCATTGTTAATATTGTTAATTAACACTACTGAGTAAAGTTCCTGGCTCATTCTGTTTGTCTCATGATGATTCTACCTGCACCTCACATAATCCTCTGCTTATCACGCCAATGAGTGTGTAGTTATTGAAAGCACAAAACTGTTTCAAATTTTCCCAATATCATGACTCCACATGGAATACAATGATCATATTTTGTTTTAGAGATTTTGAATTTTATATAATTTCAGTTATACAGTAGAAATAAATATACATACATTGGATATGTCCCAAATATTTTACTAAGTATGGCAATTATTCTTGTTGTTTAGAATTACCGTAATAATAAGAGAAGATGTGTCCAACTAAAAAACACATTTTCATACTATTGTATACATCTAAAAATATGTAACTATGATTTTTTTAAAAACACAACATGTTACTACAAAATATGATAAGTATGCTGAAACTCTCAGTACTTGGAAGGCCAATCCTTGGAAATCTAGACTTGAAGGCATGTCGGGGTTCACTGAAAGACATATCTCACAAAAGCAAAAGTAAATTCAAATGCAACTCTGAATAATTTGGTATCTAAACAGAGAAAGAAAAGGAGTAGAGTTGGGTGGATGGGGAAGGGGTTGGATAGACTCAGGAGCTGGGAGGGAAATCATGACTAAAATGCATTGTACTAGAAATTGTCTTTTTCAATAAAATCTATTTGTTTCTAATGAAAGTAATTCACTTTGAGATATATACATCAAAAAATTTAAATGATAATTGCTAATTTTATAAAAAAATTAAGGTTTAGATTTCTAGGAATCATAATAAGCAATACAAAATATAACAACTGTAATGGTTTGTATATGTTTGGCCCAAGGACTGGCACCATTAGGGGGAGTGGCCTTGTTGGAATAGGTGTGGCCTTGTTGGAATAGGTGTGGCCTTCCTTGTTGGAATATGTGCAGACTTGTTTGAGTAGGTGTCTCACTGTGGGCATGGGCTTTAATACCCTCTTCCTAGCTGTCTAGAAGCTAGTCTTCTCCTATCAGTCTTCAGATGCAGATCTAGAACTTTCAGGCCCACCTGTACCATGCCTCCCTGGATGCTGTCATCCTCCCACCTTGATGATAATGGACTGACTGAACCCTGAACCTAAAAGCCAGCCCCAATTAAATGCCATCCCTATAAGGGTTGCCTTGGTCATGGTTTCTGTTCACAGCAGTAAAACTCTAACTAAGGCACAACCTTTTCTCAATAAATGGAAGCTTCATTTTATTAGGTTCTAATGCCAATAAACTCAGCATCATTTTTTGCTTTGTCAGCAAACTTCTATACTGAAATTTAACATAATCATAGATCACTTCAACTTAAACAAACAATTCTTTATTTCAAATGTCGATACTTTGGTATACATCTTCAACACCTTTTACTCTGGACAGTGGGATTATTTCTAAGTGGATTTATGTATATTAACCACCAATCACTTTTAGCCTATTTTCAGGAAAGTAGAGTCTCTTAGTCAGTGTTATTTTAAGAATAAGAAAAGAACCAATGAGAATGTAAACATATATGAGTGGTGTCATGTAGAGCGATGAAGTAGAAAAAACATGTACTGCCTCATACATATGAAATTATTATAGTAGAACTCACATTGTATGGACTCTGAAATAAAATAATGAAAAATAGGTAAGATTGTGCATAATCTCTGCTTAAAATTTTTCTTTAGTAAAAGCCATTTAGCTTACAGTTTTCAGGAGCATCCTATATTCTTTCTCCCTCTTGATCATCTTCATCAACTCCTTCTGTTCTCTGCTGTACTCATGTTGAGCAGTAACAATAATCTCAGTTTTTCTCAGATATGAAATATCCTTGAAAGCTGCTGCCTCGCAACTTTGAATTTGCTTTGTTTCCTCCCTAAATGTTGTTCCTGGGACACACCTGACAAATTTCCCCACCTAATGCAATTCCTCAAATGGTGCCTCATTGGAAATGACAACTTTAGATACTGCTTTTTCATCATTTCTCTGATCCACTTCTGTCTTTAGTATTATCTCTCTAAAAAAAAAAAAAAGGTCGATTTTTATATAAGATTATTTTGTTTATATAATAAAATGAAAGCCAGAAATCACTTGAATTGTTTTAATGGCAGACTTCCATGTTTGAGTAGGCTGCTAAAAGTGATTCTATATACTTATGTTACATAAAGTATACATTTCACATTTTGAAAGACCTATGAGTTTATGAACACATTGAACAAATATTATTGCTACTAATAATAGTAAAGGAAACATAGACAAAAATGAAGAGACCTATTAAAGACAAGGATATTATTCATTTGCTCTGAGTTCAGATAATGTCCCCAATCCAGGGTTTTGTTTTTGTTTTTCTTCTCAGCCTGTGATTCTATAACCTTGACTGAAACTATTATTCAATGGCGAAGTCCTTGAAATGTAATTGCAAAGGCAGGAACCCACAGGGGGACGGGGATCAAAAGCTCTCTTCACTCCAGATGCTACAAAGCCTTCCCTTCCAGATGCTTCTTACTCTGCTCCCCAGGTATTTTTAAATTAGGAATCTGTCTTAGCTGGTACAGGAAGACAAGAGGTCAGGCTAAATAAGATGATTCACCTAAACCCATTTAAAAAGAAAGTGGCCTATGAGTCTCCTTGCTAGTATAAAGGATTATTTAGTGAATCCGATTGCTGAGTTTCTAAATATCTCAGCAGTTTGAAAGGAAAAACAAAAGAAAACAAAACAAACCCCAACAAAATCAAAAACAAAAAACAAACCAAAAAAAAAAATCCTTGCTATCCTGACTTAATCAGGCCAGACACTGAAAACAGAGAAACCTTTATCAGACAGGCTGAAATCCCAGGGCTATGGAGAAGTACTGATGGCTGCTTTCTGTGGAAGAAGCAGAAGTACCCTATGGTTAGAATGTTGTCAGTGTGGTTTTAATTCACTTCTTTACAGAAAAACAACATAACATAATTAGACTCTTGCTCCAAAAGTAAGTGTACTTAAGTATGATTTTGAAAGGTTCCTATATTCTTATGAGTATGTTTAAAAGAGTGACATATGATATTTTTAATTATTGATGCCATGAATGAGATTTATCAGTAAACATTTATTCATGGCATGATGTTTATCAGCAAAAATGTACAGAAAGGAAAAATATGTGAGGTGAAGCATCCCTTCCTAATTCAAAAATGTTAAGCATTATTCTTACACATTTATGTCAAAAATATAAATAAAACTGGAAGGGATTTTATGACTGTGTTTCCTATAATCCTGAGTGCTCCATATTATTAAGACAAATCAGAAGTACTAAAATAAAACCATGGCTAGCCCTCATGATAATAAATCCATACACACAGAAGAAGAAGAAAGGCAGAGACAGAACAGAGAAAGAGATTAAGAAAAATGTCTTTTAAAATCAGGGTAGTTACTGGAGGCCAGGTGCAGAATACTATTCACAGAAGAATCATAAAATCAGGATAGCTCTAAATATGTATAGCAAAAATAAATAAACAAACTATGAATATTGGCACATTTTTAATTCTGTGTGCTTCTCTTTTCTTCTTTATTAAACAATGAGACCCAATGTGAAGTAATTAAATGGTACAGAAACTGAATCGATACATTCATTGGAGTGTTGTAAGACCTATATAACAAACTAATGATTATAACTTGTGTGTCCATTATTCTATGCATTAATAAGGCTAAATATTTACAAACAGATTTATCGGAAAAGCTAAATTAAACAATACAATTTTGAAAAGGCTCAATAAAGCTAATTTAAAAGCAGTAAATCTACTTTTTATTTCCTTGAAATTGAAAGAATTCTTGTGGTAAATTATAAAAACTTCCAGTGTTACTAATGCTGAAATGTCTACCGTACTGATAGTTTTGTTAAACTATTTGTAGGTAAATAAAGGGATACTAAAATCCTTCTATTGGTCCCCATGACTCTGGATTTTCTACAAATATTTCAAACCTAGGAAATAAGTGAATAAGTGAAAATTAATAAATGAGGATATTATAAATATACTAATTCAGAAAATTTGGGAAAATGTAACCTTCATTGTTCATTGTTAAACTTGAAGGTAAAGTGGTTTGAGGTAGAAGTCAAGACTTTATGTATATTTTTAGTATATATTCTTTCCCCCTTTGCTAAATATTTTGATAATTTCAAACCGTATGTATTGTCTTACATTTTTATGATACTGAGGATTAGAGCTCAGGCCTGGTACACATTAGGGAAGTGCATGAGGAAACATTTAAAACCTGGTATTATTTATTTATTTTTAAAGAAGTTTTAAGGTTTTCACTGTTTTTTTTTTTAATTTTTTACACTCCATATTTTGTCCCCACCCCTGTGCACCCTCCAACTGTTCTACTTCCCATACCTCCTCACCCACCAGCCCCCTTCTCCAAGTTGATGTCCCCACCCTTCACCCCACCTGACCTCTAAACTCCCTGGGGCCTCCAGTCTCTTGAGGATTAGGTACTTCATCTCTGAATGAACACAGACCAAGCAGTCCTCTGCTGTATGCGTGTAGGGGGCCTTATATCAGCTGTGTTTGCTGCCTGTTTGGTGAACCAGTGTCTGAGAGATCTCGGGGGTTCAGATTGAGACAACTGGTCCTCCTACAGGATGCCCTTCTCTTCAACTTCTTCAGCTTTTCCTAATTCAACCACAGAGATCAGCAGCTTCTGCCCATTGGTTAGGTGCAAATATCTGCATCTGACTCTTTCAGCTGCTTGTTGGGTCTTTTGGACAGCAATCATGATAGGTCCCTTTCTATGAGTGCTCCATAGCCTCAGTAATAGTGTCAGAATTTGGGACCTACCCTTGAGCTGGATCCCACTTTGGGTGTGTCACTGAACCTTCATTTTCTCAGGCTCCTCTCTATTTCCCTCCCTGTAATTCTTTCAGACAGGAACAATTATGGGTCAGAGTTGTGACTCTGGGATGGCAACCCCATCCCTCACTTGATGACCTGTCTTCCTGGAGGTGGGCTGTATAAGTTCCATCTCCCTTCTGTTGGGTATATATAGTTTTTCTGGTTTTTCAAGATAGGGTTTCTCTGTGTAACCCTGGATGTCTTGGAATTCACTTTGTAGACCAGTCTGGCCTTGAACTCAGAAATCCCCCTGCATCCCAATTGCTGGGATTAAAGGCATACATCACCATAGGAATTTCATTTAAGATCTCTCCCTTTCAGTCCTGAGAGTTTTTTACCTCCCAGGTCTCTGGTGCATTCTAGAGGGTCCCCCCCAATGTCCTATTTCCTGAGGTTGCCAATTTCCATTCTCTTCTGCTGGCTCTTAAGGCTTCAGTCCTTTTCTCTCACCCAATACCAGATCAGGTTCCCCTCTCCTCCCCACAAGCACCCCTCCCCATCCACTTTCCCTCCCAGGTCCCTCTCTCCCCAGTTGGGACTGATTTCTTCTCTCTCCCAAGTGGGATTGAGGCTTCCTCACTTGGGCACTTCAGATTGTTGAAATTTTTTAATTCTTTGGACTGTATCTTGGATATTCTGTACTTTTTTCCTTTAATATCCACTTATTAGTGTTTACTTCCTTTTGGGTATGACTTACCTCACTCAGTATGATATTTTCTAGTTCCATCCATTTGCCTATAAAACTCAGGAGTCCTTGTTCTTTTCTTTCTTCTTTTCTTTCTTGTTTTTTTCTTTCTTTCTTTGTTTTGTTTTCTTTTTTTTCTTTTCTCCTTTTTTTTTTTTTTAAGACAGGGTTTCTCTGTGTAGCCCTAGCTGTCCTGGAACTCACTCTGTAGACCAGGCTGGCCTCAAACTCAGAAATCTGCCTGCCTCTGCCTCCCAAGTGCTAGGATTAAAGTCCTGTGGCACCACCGCCTGGCAAGGTCTCGTTCTTAATAGCTGAGTAATATTCCATTGTGTAAATGAACCATATTTTCTGTATCCATTCTTCTGTCTTGGGACATCTGGGTTGTTTCCCACTTCTGGCTATCACAAATAAGGCTGCTATGAACGTAGTGGAAGAAGTGCTCCTGTGGCATGGTGGGGCATCTTTTGGCCATATTTCCACGAGTAGTATAGCTGGTTCTTCATGGAGATCTATTTCCAATTTTCTGAGGGACCTCATGATTGATTTCAAGGGTGGTTGTACCAGTTTGCAATCCCACTAAGGAATCTTGAATGGCTGAGAGGCACTTAAAGAAATGCTCAAAGTCCTTAGTGATCAGAGAAATGCAAATCAAAACAACCCTGAGATTCTACCTTACACCAATCAGAACGTCTAAGATAAAAACCTCAGGTAACAACACATGTCAGAGAGGATGTGGAGAAAGAGGAACCCTCTTGCATTGCTGCTGAGATTGCAAGAAGGTTTAAGGTTTACATTCTATATATGGTTTTTGTGTGTGCGTGTAAGATATACACGTGTTCTGTACTCATTTCTCTCAAAACAAAGCATTCCAGTTTGTAGGGAAGTCCCTTACGCGTTTTCTTAGTAGATAGAGTAAAACATTTTGTCCTGTAGGTAAATTTGCTAAAACTCACCAAGTAAACAGCTCAAATGCCTTGGGAAGCCCCTGAAACTGATCAGAAACACTAGGCACCTCCAATCCATGGCCAATATAATGAATGACTTTTGTTGCTGGGCACTGTTTGACAAGCAGAACCAACAAGAAGAGGCTCATGCTCGCTTAGGTACACAAAAAGACACCCTCCAAATTGCAGCTACCTTTAGATTGCACAGTGAGATCTGGGGTTCCAGCATTCACGAATCCTCTGAAAAGCTGTTTGGGGGTTTTTAGTGAATCAGCACCCCTTTAGTTGCTGCTTCTGCAAACCCCTAATCCTGTAGATAATCTGGTTAAACTCATTTGTTCACCAAATTGCACTTTGATTCTTTCTATTGCACTTTGGTTTGTCTTCTGTTTCCCAGCTCTGGAGAAATGCTCTTTATTCATTTCTCCCCAGAAACAGTGTCAAACTGCTCCACATAAATGCAATGCCCACAGAGGTGAGAAGAGGATATTTGATTCTTTGGGGCTGCAATAGCAATGGATTTTGAGCTACTAGACTTGCCTCTTTAAACGCATTACAACCTCTTAACTGCTGAGCTAGCTTTCTACCCAGAGCCTGTCATGCACAGATATTCAATCTGTGTCTTTAAAAATGAAGGGAAATGTGAAGTAAATTGTAAGCCTTTATAATGAAAAATTTGCATATTTTATCATCTGTATTTTACTTTTAAGTGAAATGTATATTCTACTAACATCATCTGAGTAGTCATTTTACATTTATTTATTTGTATTTTCATAACATTCTGCTTCTGATATAAAAAAGAATTTGGGATCTAGAGATTATTTGGTCATTGGTCTTCATAATATTAGAATTTTATCACCTGTCACAGAATTTGATAATATAATACTTCATTCATTTTTTTTTGGTCCACACATTTATAGCATCTACAATCTTCATTAACTTTAGAATGATGAGATAGCAAGCAATCTTGTGAGTGAGTGAAATGAAATTGATCAGGGAGGCAGCATGAAGAATGCTGTATGACTTATGAAAAATAATTGTCTTTCTCACAGGAAAAGCATGACCAGAGCTTTAATTTTAAATATCTTTAAATATAGTTAATCAGTAGCAAAATGCATAGCAAAATTTAAGTGGCAAAAATATTTACAACTCATATCATAAAAAATATAATTAATGTTTAAGATATTCCTAAAGTGTATAGATGAATGTTCATATTCTATGTAATACATATCAAAATCTGATCCTTACTGACTGGAATTTATGAATGCCTTTTTAATGCCATTTATTTGCCACACTTTTTTGTTGTTTGTTCTTTAATTAGTACAGTTTTGTTATGAATTTTGCCATTCAGTTCAAATGCTAGGTATATTACATGCAATGCCTTTAAATATCAAATAATCCAGTATATCATTGATTTAGAGACTTCATAATTTAAAATGCTGTTCTCATTCAGAGGAATAGAGTTTGGTTCATGGCACCCTTATCTAGTGGCTTGTAAATGCCTCGAATTCCATACCCAGGATATAACAAATTGTACTCTAGGTTCTTCAGTTGTGTGTGCATGCACATACACATTAAAATAGTTGTTATAATGATGACTTAATACTTAACTTCTCTCTGTCTGTTCTCCCAAAGAACATGGATTCAATAACCAGCACCTAGGAGGCAGCTCACAAGTTTGTAGTTTCAGTGCGGTGGGAATCAGATGCCCATTTCTAGACTTCAAAACTTCATATATGTGGTTCAAAGAAATCCATGTAGGCAAAACACTTATACACAAAATAAAAATAAGTGAATATCAAAGTATTTTAAAATAGTTTAGATATAATTTTATTATGTGAGATACAAAGTCAGCTAAATTATGAATAATTTTAGATTAATTAGTAACTTGTTGCATATGTTATAAATTTTGAGAGATCAGAAAATAACTGCATGTAACAACAATACAGAATCTAGGAACAAATAGAGGAAGGCTACCTACAAATGGCTACAGAAAAGAGAATCATGAAACTGATTCTAACTTATTTTCATTCATAGATATCTTACTATAACGATTATTAAACCACCCTGATTTATACTATAAATTGCTATTGGTTTACCGAGACTTACACTTTTAAAACATTTGAAGCAAAAGGGTAATTGTTAATGACACAAATAAATGATTCTGTACTTATTAATAGTATTCATAAATTATTTATATTTCAGGTCGCAGATTTACCGAAGCAATTTTAAATTATTTTCTTGTCAGTTAATTAAATCAGTGCATTTAATGATAGTTTGATGATTGTAAGAATATTGTCATTTGGATTGCAATTTTGATTGACTGTTACTAAAAAAGAAAATATTCTTAAAATTCTCTCTTCATTAAATTTACATTTCATGAGAAATTTATTAAAAGACTTTAATTTAACTATATACTCTTAAGTTTGAGTTAAAATGCAGCAGATTAAATTATAAAATGCCTCTTGTTTTGAATGTCAAGTGATTTTAATAAGTGATTTAAGAGACAAATGAAATATTAATAGATTAATAAATCTGTGGGAAATCTTTTGAAAAAGAGATCTTTATAATAAATTCTTTCCATTAGTACTTTACATTTTATGGGTTTTTAAAAATATATATTTTTGAAGAATTCAAGAGTATTTACTTTGTATGTATTATGTAAATTGTTTATAATTTTCATAATCATTGTGATCAAAATTTTTTTTTAATTCTTTAAGCAAGTGTACTATTCTCCACTAATGCAAAATGTCTTTGACATGGGAACATTACTGAAGCTAAAGCTTGTAAAATTTGTTCATGGTCTAGATCATGAGTGCATTGAACTTCCCTACATCTTTATATTAGACCTTAGCTAAATAATGCAATTTTGACCATGAACATGAGCAAAAGTAGAAACTCTTATTTATGGCTATCATCACTTTTATGTTCCAAATGCTGATTGCTTAGAACAAGTTAGCATAGATGCATTTTTAAAAGTATGTGTTCATAGGCCATATGAGTCTAAATCGTAATACTAACTGGTAAAAGATTGCAGGAAATTGTCATTCAGAAATAGAATTCAGTCATTCAATATTGGTATGTTTGTAAAATACAGACTATCATAATAAAATATGTACTACATGAGAATATATTCAATGTTGATACATCCACGTAGCCAGTGTAATTTATTATTATTAAATCAGTTTTAGTCACAACTCCTTTTTCAATTAAAGATATAGTTGCATATTTTCCTACCTTCAAGATTACAGTTTTTCCTAGCCAATTTTCACAAGCACATGCTGTCTATAAATAATACTTGTTACTTTTTGTTCATGCTCATGTATAGATGTATACATGAAATGCATAAAATGTAAAGTGTATAGATTGGCCAAGGTCTAAATGAAATGCATAAAATGTAAAGTGTATAGATTGGCCAAGGTCTAATTTAAATATATAGGGAATTTCAGTGTTTTCAGGAATAGTTACTGAAGTATCAATACTTTAACAAAATAAAAATCTGTTCTTTGCAAATAAATAAAATCGGCATTTATTTTAAGTTAATCTTTTCATAATTTATAATCTCTGATGAATTATGATTAACATGGGCTCCTTAACAAAGTAAATGTCATAAAAATTATTGTATCTCTTATTTGAAACTGTTTATAATAGTATTGACATTTATCATTACTGGAACTCTTTAATCTCCTTTGGTGAGGGAGCAATCTTACATCAGCGATGTATTCATAGGGAATATCTTTCTAAGGTTACAAATGCTCTATATATTTAGTAACTTGTCAGTCATATTTTAAATTATGCATTGATATTCATATAAGCTTGTACTTATTCATAATGAACAGTATTTAATTTTAACATATAATAATAATTATTAAGTCTAACCACTACTATATTGACTAGACAAACAATTTTATTAAGCTACTTGTATTCTTTCAAAATTTTTGCAATATTTATAGCATTCAAAATTGTATAATTGTATATATTTTATATTTTAAATACTAATTGAATAATTTCAAATAAACTAAGTTTTATAATTTATTAAAATCATAATGGCTTTTTCAGATATTAAGTAGTTAAGTGCTTTTGCAGCCTGTATATAGCTGTGAGTATGATTCTTAGGAATTAAAAAAATGTAATAATAAAGGAAACCTACATTTTCATGTTATTTATATCATTAATTTGTTTTAATTGAATATTGTTTTTAATTTAGATGCTTATGTATAAATTACAAATCTGTGTAGTAGATAATAAATATCCTTAGATAATCAAAAAGAAAAATTTAACCTTTAAGTTGTACTCTGAATAATAACATTATTATATTTTGTTCATCAGATTGTCATTGTTTTCTAAACTATTGTTCAAAAGTCATTATAGCTTTTAAAAGTTCAACTTATTTAAATGTGTTTTACAGGCCAATTAAGACATGGCCAGTCTGAGTGTTGTATATATTTTAGAGGTCAGCTATTAGATTAGTTGAAATTGGTTTGCCGGGTTTCAGTGGATTTCCCTGCTTTTGTTCATATGTCAACCTATTAGAAATGATGTTGATTTATCTGTGCTTCATATGTTACCTCACTTGTCCTTGCAATCCTTTATACCTGAACTGACCCTTAGGCACATTTTAAAATATTATATTTTCCTGTGTGATGGTGCTATTCTCGGAGTGCTTTAATATATTTCAGAGGTGGTACTAACCGTTCCAATGCCCACTGTATCAGCTGACACTTAGAAGCTGGTAGCATGGTCCTTGCTTCCCATTTGCACTTGCTGCTACCTGATTTGCTGATGTGATGCCAGAAGCTCCACTCTTTCTTCTCTGGCATGATGAATTAAAACATTCTGAGATAATGTTTTTCTATTCATCTGTGATTTCAGGCATTGTGGTATGGAAACACTCAACAGTAAATACAGAGATTACTCCCAAGTAAGCATTAAACACTGCATGGAGAAAGCACCAACTTACATAGTATTATAAGGAGAACATACAGAACACACAGTGTAAA
Organism: Mastomys coucha; assembly: GCF_008632895.1. Classification (NCBI taxonomy): domain Eukaryota; kingdom Metazoa; phylum Chordata; class Mammalia; order Rodentia; family Muridae; genus Mastomys; species Mastomys coucha. The sequence continues at coordinate 76,198,759 of NW_022196915.1, forward strand.
TATGAAATCTTCTGCCGACTAAAAGACTCCAAAGTAAAAGAGGCACATGAAAGCTTACCGTAAGGAGAAGGAGGTAAATTAATACTTGAGAAAACTATAAAGTTACACCCAACAGGGCTTAAATAGAAAGACTAAAATAGATACAAGCCACGTTTAAAAAATTAAACATAGCAGTATAAAGCATAAATTAATTGCAGGTATAATAACATTTTGAATAAACATAATTATGATGTTCCATCCTTTTATTTGTATCAGACTTTCTCTCAAGCAGAGACACTAAAAATTTTCTCTCTCTCTCTCTCTCTCCCTCCCTTCCTCCTCCTCCTCC